>NC_057807.1:154085641-154318595 GCF_018294505.1 Triticum aestivum
AAAAATCACACTCGACGTGGTATTCGGCATGCCGAAGAATTATCGGTCCGAAGAGATAACCTTCCAAGTGGCCCCTTTCAACTGTGGATACCATGCCTTATTAGGGGTGAGATGCATTTACATGCTTCCAAGCTATACCTCATTATGGGTACATGAAGCTCAAGATGGCCGGGCCCAATGGTATTATCACTCTTGCCAGTGATCCGGACATAGCACTCCATGCTGGAAAAAAAACACCAACCCTGGCCCTCGAGGCATTATCTGAAGCCCTCGCAGCCGAAGAGTTAACCGCACTACGCTCCACGGTGGATAGGGATGACGTGATCCTGGACAAGCGACCCAATTCCACCTCCTTTAAACCAGCAGATGAAATAATCAAATTTCAAGTCCACCCGACGGACCCCAAGAAGACAGCATCCATCAGGGCACAGCTGGACCCAATGGTTGACGCCACGCTACGAGAGTTCCTTGATACGTCTGCGTCATATCTATAATTTTTGATTGTTCCATTCCAATATTCTTCAACTTTCATATATTTTTTGGTAACTTCTTATACTATTTTTGGGACTAACAGATTGATCCAGTGCCCAGGGCCAGTTCCTGTCTGTTGCATGTTTTATGTTTCGCAGAAAACCCATATCAAACAGAGTCCAAACGGGATAAAAATGGACAGAGAATTATTTTGGAATATTTATGATTTTTGGGAAGTAAAATCAACACAAGACGGTACCCGAGGGGGCCAGGAGATAGGGGGCGTGCCCCTAGGGAGGCAGGTGTGCCCTGGACTCTCCTGGCCCCCCAATAAGGTGGTTGACGCTCTTCTTTTGCCGCAAGAAAGCTAATTTTACGAGAAAAATCTGGGCGAAAGATTCACTCCGGATATAAAAGAAACGGTGAAGGGGTAGAATCAGGGAACGCAGAAATAGAGAGGGACAGAGAGATAGATCCTATCTCGGAGGGGCTCTCGCCCCTCCCACGCCATGGGAGCTAAGGACCGGAGGGGAAACCCTTCTCCCATCTAGGGAGAAGTTTAAGGAACAAGAATAAGAAGGGGGGCTCTCTCCCCTTGCTTCCGGTGGCGCCGGAACACTGCCGGGGGCCATCATCATCACCGTGATCTACACCAACACCTCCGCCATCTTCACCAACATCTCCATCAGCTTCCCCCCTCTATCTAAAGCAGTCCACTCTCCCGCAACCCGCTGTACCCTCTCCTTGAACATGGTGCTTTATGCTTCATATTATTATCCAATGATGTGTTGCCATCCTATGATGTCTGAGTAGATTTTTGTTGTCCTATTGGTGGTTGATGAATTGCTATGATTGATTTAATTTGTTTGTGGTTATGTTGCTGTCCTTTGGTGCCCATCATATGAGCGCGCGTGTGGATCACACCATAGGTTTAGTTGTATGTTGATAGGACTATGTATTAGAGGGCAAGAGTGACAGAAGCTTCAACCTATCATAGAAATTGATGCATACAGGATTGAAGGGGGACTGTCGGTGTCAAAACCGGCGGATCTCGGGTAGGGGGTACCGAACTATACGTCTAGGCGGATGGTAACAGGAGACAAGGGACACGATGTTTTTACCCAGGTTCGGGCCCTCTCGGTGGAGGTAAAACCCTACTCCTGCTTGATTAATATTGATGATATGGGTAGTACAAGAGTAGATCTACCACGAGATCAGAGAGGCTAAACCCTAGAAGCTAGCCTATGGTATGATTGTTGTTCGTCCTATGGACTAAAATCCCTCCGATTTATATAGACACCAGAGAGGGCTAGGGTTACACAGAGTCGGTTACAATGGTAGGAGATCTACATATCCGTATCGCCAAGCTTGCCTTCCACGCCAAGGAAAGTCCCATCTGGACATGGGATGAAGTCTTCAATCTTGTATCTTCATAGTCTTGGAGTTCGGCCAAAGATGATAGTTCGGCTATCCGGACACCCCCTAGTCCAGGACTCCCTCAGTAGCCCCTGAACCAGGATTCAATGACGACGAGTCCGGCGCGCATATTGTCTTCGGCATTGCAAGGCGGGTTCCTCCTCCGAATACTTCATAGAAGATTTTGAACACCAGGATAATGTCCGGCTCTACAAAATAAGTTCCACATACCACCGTAGAGAGAATAATATTTACACAAGTTCAATCTGCTGACGTATTCTGCGGTGTGACATCACACCACGGCCAAGCCTTTATTCGAATCGTTTTTACTGTTCCACCTCAGCGCGTTTAGCGAGGTGGTTTCCTTGGCACGTCTTGTCAAAGCAGAGATCGTGTCCCCTTATTCCGGGATTCTCATCAATACGGGCATGGGTAACCCAACCGCGCCCGTTGGCATGCCCCCTCTATCGAGGGCGAGTCCTAAACGGCCACGGGGAGGGCTCTTGGTATTCAACCTCTTTATAACGAGACCAAGGCCTACTCCTTTCTTTCAATCTCAATCAAATCCGCCCCTCGCCTCGAGTTCCAACACCCAAACCTCCAGATTCAGGCGCTTCGGACCTTCGACGATGTCCGGCTCCGACCTGCAAGGCCGGTGGATGCCTTCTTCCGTCACGGAAGAAGACGTGCTAAAGCTGAGAGATGCCAGGTATCTAACCAGCAAAATTTCGCATAGGCTGCCCGCCCAAGGGCAGGTTATTCCCACTCTCGAGCCTGGTGAGAGCATGGTGTTCATGTCTCACTTCCTTCGGGGTTTAGGCTTCCCGACGGACCCCTTCATGAGGGGGCTCATGTTCTATTATGGGCTGGAATTCCATGACTTGGATCCCGAGTCCATCCTCCACATCTCATCGTTCATTGTCGTATGCGAAGCCTTCCTCCGCATTACCCCTCACTTCAAATTGTGGCTCAAGACCTTCAAAGTGGAGCCGAAGATGATCAAGGGGCAGTAGATAGAGTGCAGAGGGGCTGTTATAAGCAAAAATGCTGATGCTCCATGGCCCGAGGGCTCTTTTCAAGAGGAGGTTGGTTTGTGGCAACAGGAGTGGTTTTACATCACCGCTCCCAGGGGCACCAAATGGGTGGTGCCACCTGCCTTCCACCCGCGTTCTCCGCAGCGGCTGGCGTCATGGGTCAATAAAGGGCTCGATTGGGGGCCGTCCAAGGACGTACCTCTGTTGCAGGGCCGTATTCGAGACCTCCAAGAGAGAGAGATCAATCTGGTTGTAGTGGCGGAGGTCATGCTGATTCGGCGCCTTCTGTCCTGCAAACGTCGCCCCCTCCGCCTATGGGAATTCAATCCGGAGGGACCACGAGCTCTCCAACACTTCATGGGCGCGACGCCCGTGGAGATGTATAAACTGTTCTTCGGATCACAAGAGATGTGTCCGGACTTGACCGAGGACGTAGGTCAGAGCTGCAATCGCCCGGATACTCAAGTAAGTAGTCCTATGCCCGGACACGGTATCCGTACATTTATCATAAACTTGCCCTTTAAAGAGCTGTCCCTTGAACAGGAGTGGACAGCGAAAGCAAAGCTGATAAGGTGTCCGGCCCCCCTCCCCGAGACCACGCCGGATTGTGTGTTAACCAAGATGCTGGCGGCTGCGCCTTTTGAAGAAGGCGAAGGGGGGAACAAGGGAGCTACTATCTCCGCGAAGGAGTTTATCAAGAAAGGAGGGATCGAGAAACCCTCCCTCCAAGGGGAGAAGAGGACCGCTTCCGAAGATCCGGAGACCAAGGCCTCGAAGCGGGGGAAGAAATCTTCACCGGAGGGTCGTGCGCCAGGCGAAGCCCCGGCCGCGCTATTTCCCCAAGGGAATCAGCCCTCCAGCGAGCCGTAAGCAGAAAGGGGAGTTTTGTAATAAGGGACATCCCTGTTTTTATTTTTGAAGATAACCGAAGTTTTACCTTGTAGTTGAGATCTCAGCCCTTCTCAGCAGAGCTCATCTTCGGGGGATATTCGTCCGGAGATGATGGAGAGCGAAACACCTCCATCTGCCGCGCCGTCAGGCGGGGCAGACGACCCTGAGGTGTCGTGGCGGGGGGTTTCCCCAAGTCCGTCGGGGCCGGAAGGTCCGGCACCAACTGGTGTACGGTCGGAGGAGCTGAAGGATCTGCTCGGGCGAGCGTCTATCTCAGAAGATCACCGTGCGTTAATGGGTACGGTGATTGAAAGGATTTCATCCGCTGAGAGCGGATTGCATGAAGCCGTCAGAAGTTTACTGACGGGGTTTGAGGTACGCGAAAATGATATACCTTCTGACAGTTTTGCATATAGAATGCGCCCTGTATAGATAGTAGCCCCTGAGACTTGGTACGCTGTCGAAAGCGACAGCGCGCCAATGATCATAATCTCAGTTTTAAAGATGTCGCCTGTCCTATATAGGTGGCGGAGCGTCCGGTAGCCAGCCGGACTGATCAATTTGCCGAACTGAAGCGGCAACTTGACGTGGCGGATGCGGACATCGTGCTTGTCAATAAGCGGCTTGACGAGTCACAAGGTATGCAACTTTCTCCGTGGACACCTGGTAAGGGAGCTTGATGCCCATGCCTTACAACATGTATCGTTTATGCAGATGGTGCCGCTGCTATGGAGAACCTTCGGGCAGAGCTAGCCCGAGTCAAGGAGCAAGCCAGAAAGAGTGATGCGGCTGCCTTGAGGGCGGCCGAGGAGCTAAAAGCCGAACAGGGTGCTCACTGCCGAAGCAGGGAGGAAATGGCCGAGATGGCCGGGAAGTTGAACTACCGAACACTGCGAGTTTCTTGACAAAGAACGCCGAGCGGAGCGAGAGGACCTGAAGAAGGCCACCGCCGAAGCCAAGGATGCCCGCTCCACGATGAGAGCTATAAAGGAGGAGCTACGTCAAGCCGGGGATATCGCAGCTGGAAAGCCCTTTCTGCTGCGGAGGAAATTCATGGATCCAAAGTATGCTCAGTTGGGCCAGCTGTGGGGTGCGGAGGATGCTTATCTGGATTTGGCAGCGAGTGCCGCAGACGCGGTTGTACACTTCCGAGGCCAAAAGGATCACGGAATGGAAGAGCTTTTTTGGTCGCAGTTCCATAGTCCAGAGCGTCTGCTTTCATTGACCGATTATTTGGCCGAATGGGCTGAGCTGAATAGGTTGTCTGGACTTGCCATGAAGGATGTCGTGACTCATTTGTGGCCGAAAAGGCCTGAGCCGAAGAGTTATTTTGGCTTGGTGCAGCAGTTCCTTGGTGCGGTGCCGCATATAAATGCGATGAAGCGGTCGGCATGCATAGAGGGTGCGTGGATGGCTCTTGCCCGTGTCAAAACATACTGGTCAGAGATGAAGGCCACCGAAGTTGCATCCCAGGATTCGGACAGAAGCCGAGTACCTGCCGAGCACTATTTTGAGGAAGTCCTGCAGGGTGCTTGTTTAATAGAGACGCAGTGCTCGAAGGATATTATGTTCAAATGACATGTATGAGTTGTGAAATGATGTTTCAATATAATATAAGGGCTTTTTATACTTGTGCGTTCAAGTATTGAAATACCTCCTATGCGGTCATTAATGTATATGTGTATATAACCTGAAAGATGGCAGTCTTCGGCTTCAACCCCCACACACATAGTGTGGGGGTGTTTGCAAAAAAAGTGCATTTTCACACTTAATCCAATGTCTTGGTCCTGTGAAGGAGGTGATAGCGTAGCAAACTAGGCAACCGGACTATAATGCTCTATCACTTTCACTTAGCCATAGGAGTTCGATGGTGGGGCTACTATATAGCCCCTAGGGGCACCGCGCTCTCCGAATTCGGGGCGCATGTGTGCCTGGCCGGGAAACGGTCCTTCGTCAAAGCAGAGGAATTCTAAACATTCTGGTGGGTCATCGAGTGGTTAACCAGTCCCACGCTATATCATGACAGTCAGTTCTTGGCTTTGTCTACTGAGGTGCTCACCAGGCCGAACCGGGGCACAATCACAGTAGTTCTCCTGGTGCCGCGTTAGCCGATAGAGCGGAACGTAAGGCAGCAAAACACAGGAGCCGAGCAAACCCAACATTTGACCAAAGACATGATTCGGAGCTGATGCATATAAGGCCTAACTCGAGACGCCGAACACTCCCTAAGGTATTCGGTCTTTATGAAAACGGGCAGAACAATGCCCTAAGCCCCTAGTGTCCAGGTACGCGCAGAACTTTCTGACGTGGCCGATGCCAAAACGCCAGCCTCCTCCTCGGTTATAGCAAGAAACAGGGGGATGTGTATCAACAAGAGATAGTAAAAAAGGTTTACGCATGGTCTTAATCTGAAAAGAATCCTTACAACGGGTCCCTACTGCACGTCTGCGCATGTGTCTTCGTTGTGCCGTATCCTGGACGGGTGTAGCACGATGTTCATCTATAAAAGAGAAGAACTTAGTTTGGAAAAAAAGGATCGTGCGAAAAATTTATTTTAATATAAACAGAGTATGATTCAAAAAATGAATAAAATTGAGCTTTATTGTCTCTTTTTGTACACGCGTGGAGCCCCTTGTAAGGGGGTACACGGCTGGTAAGCCCCTTGTTTATTTATGCCGGACTTGCCTAACCGTGTTCGGGGTCTGAATGACCTGTTTAGGTGCTTTTATCAGCAAAGCCGGATTAGTGTGTGGCTGTCAAGGCAGTCTCACGTTCTTCCGTATTCGAGGAACGCTCGAAGTTTCCCTTTAATGAGATGATACCGCGTGGACCGGGCATTTTAAGTGTAAGAGATGCGTAATGCGGTATTGCGTTAAAGCGGGCGAAAGCTTCGCGTCCCAATAGTGCTTGATAGCTACTTTTAAATGGGGCGATGTGGAAGACTAACTTTTCGCGACGGAAGTTGTCGGATGAGCCGAACACAACTTCTAGTAGTAGAGAGCCCTTACAATGGGCATATGGGCCTGGCATCACTCCTTTAAAGGAAGTGTTGCTATGGCGAATTTTGGTTGGGTCTATCCCCATTCTGCGGATTGTGTCCTGATATAGCAGGTTTAGATCACTGCCGCCGTCCATTAGGACTTGTGTGAATTGTAGTCCGTCGATTATAGGATCAAATATCAAAGCAGTCCATCCTGCGTTCCGGATACTTCCGGTGTAATCCTGATGGTCGAAGGTGATTGGTTTTGACATCCAGTGTCGGGACTCCGTTGGGGTGGACCGTGCGGCGTGTATTTCAATGGGCGCCGCTCTATTTTTCCCTGTTGTCACTTGAAGTGAGTTTACTGTTTTGACCTCTTGTGGGAAATTCTTTTGTTTTCTGGTGCTCTGCTTGTGGGGTTCTTCATCGTCCTCACTTGGTGTGTCGAGCCCCTTGTGTTCGGCGTTAAGTCAGCCGGACTATTTGAAGACCCAACAATCTCTGTGGGTATGGCTTGTAGGCTTCCCGGGGGTACTGTGGATTTGGCATATCTTGTCCAAGATTTTGTTTAGGTTGGATAGCTCGTCATTGTTGCCCTTAAGAGGCAGTTTTTTGTTGTTCTGCCGAGAGCTTTTGAATCCAGCGTTGACTGCCGTGCTCTTCAGACTGTTTCCCTTGGTCCGGCGCTGGTCCTTGCTGCGTCGTGGTTTCCCATTTCCATCCCTGACTTCGGACATACTTGGGTCACTGGTACTGCACCTTGCCAGCCAGCTATCCTCTCCCGCGCAAAAGCGGGTCATTAGGCTTGTTAATGCGGCCATTGTTCTTGGCTTTTCCTGGCCGAGGTGTCTGGCGAGCCATTCGTCTCGGACGTTATGTTTGAAAGCTGCTAAGGCTTCCGCGTCCGGAGAGTCGACTATTTGGTTCTTTTTGGTGAGGAACCTGTTCTAGAATTTACGGGCTGACTCTCCGGGCTGTTGAGTTATGTGACTTAAATCGTCTGCATCCGGAGGGCGGACATAAGTCCCCTGAAAATTTGCCCGAAATGCATCCTCGAGCTCTTCCCAACTTCCAATGGTATTTTCTGGGAGGCTTTTGAGCCAATGATGGGCTGGCCCTTTGAGCTTGAGGGGTAAGTATTTTATGGCGTGGAGGTCATCTCCTCTAGCCATATGTATGTGCAAGATGTAATCCTCAATCCAGACTCCAGGGTATGTTGTTCCGTCGTATGCCTCTATGTTTACGGGCTTGAATCCCGCTGGAAATTCATGATCCAGCACCTCATCGGTGAAACATAGGGGGTGTGCGGCGCCCCTGTATTTGGCTGTGCCATGATGTTCGAATACTCGACGTGTTGTATTGCTTTCTAGAGCTTGCTTTCTTGGCCCATAGATAGACCTGACTGGGCCATCCTTTTGGTGCGGATCCTTATGCGGATCGCGTGCCGGCTTTTGTGTGGCGCCGCTTGCCGCTCTTTGTTTGCCCTGTGGTCGTCTATCCGACCGAGCGGCCTGTTTGTTATTTGATTGTGGGGGCTCTACGGCCTCCTCATCAAATTCGGGCAGTAGTTTGCGCTTTGGGTAGCTCTTTGTTTGCCGACTATCGCTGTATTTGTCTCCGGTCTTGAGTACTTTGCTCCATCTCATTCTGAGTGCGTCTTCCGCTGTTTTGAGCTTTCGCTTCTGCTTCTTCAGACTACGTGCAGTGGCGACGAGCCTTTTGTGGAGGTTCTTCTGCTCCAACGATGTGTCCGGCGTGAGATCGTCCGGACTGTTGTCTTCGCTGGGGACGGATTGTTTATCCAAGTTATCCTGTTCGGATGGTTGCTCGAGGGCATGTTCGTCGTCCACCGGTTCGCCCTGCTCTATGGCTGGGTCTGTATGGGTGCTGTCTTTGTCGAGGCGCGACTTTGAGCGGCGCTTACGTCGCCGTTTTGACTGCTTTTCGAGGGAATTATCCTTCACAGTGTCCCGCTGTTCATCGTTATCACTTCCTTTAGGAGTATCCACCATATATACATCGTGATTTGAGGTGGCCTTCCAGTGCCCTGTAGGCGCTAGTTCTTGGTCGTCTCCGGCGTCGTCGTCCATACCGTCGATGTCTTCGGAGTGAAAGTCGAGCATGTCGGTTAGATCGTCGACAGTGGCTACCAAGTGGGTGGTGGGTGGGCGTTGAATTTCGTCGTCGTCCACATCCCAACCTTCCTGACCATAGTCCAGCCAGGGCTCTCCTGATAAAGAGAGAGACTTTAGTGAATTCAGGATGTCGCCAAAGGGCGAGTGCTGAAAGATGTTTGCAGCGGTGAACTCCATGATCGGCGCCCAATCAGATTCGGTTGGCAGGGGCGCGGAAGGTTCGGAGTCCGGAGAGGATTCCGGCACCTTGGAGTCACGAGCTTCACGAAGGAAAGGGTTGGTACTCGGCTCTATCACCATAGAGGTAGCAGCCCCCGAGGCGGTGTCCAGCCACCCATCCTCGATCGGCGCAGTCGGCTCCGAGCTAAGGGTCGGAGCGGACACTTGTGCGGCCTCCAGGGCACTGTCCGGCAGCAAAGCTAAATCATGCCCAGCGTGACAGTGCGGCACGCTTGGCTGTGGCTCGAACCTGTCGAAGATCAAGTCTCCGCGGACGTCATCCGTATAGTTCAAACTTCCAAATCTGACCTGATGGCCAGGGGCGTAGCTTTCGATCTGCGCCCGCAGTGCAAAGCTGCTGAATACAAAGATCTGTCCGGGGAGAAAAGTCTCTCACCCTGGACCACGTTGTTGTTGATGATCGAAGGAGCCATCGGGCCTATAGGTGATGACACAGAGGAACTCTCAATGAAAGAACCAATGTCGGTGTCAAAACCGGCGGATCTCGGGTAGGGGGTCCCGAACTATCCGTCTAGGCGGATGGTAACAGGAGACAAGGGACACAATGTTTTACCCAGGTTCGGGCCCTCTCGGTGGAGGTAAAACCCTACTCCTGCTTGATTAATATTGATGATATGGGTAGTACAAGAGTAGATCTACCATGAGATCAGAGAGGCTAAACCCTAGAAGCTAGCCTATGGTATGATTGTTGTTCGTCCTATGGACTAAAACCCCTCCGGTTTATATAGACACCGAAGAGGGCTAGGGTTACACAGAGTCGGTTACAATGGTAGGAGACCTACATATCCGTATCACCAAGCTTTCCTTCCACGCCAAGGAAAGTCCCATCCGGACACGGGACGAAGTCTTCAATCTTGTATCTTCATAGTCTTGGAGTCCGGCCAAAGATGATAGTTCGGCTATCCGGCACCCCCTAGTCCAGGACTCCCTCAGGGACCAATATATCTTAATGCTATGGTTGAGTTTTACCTTAATGAACGTTAGTAGTTGCGGATGCTTGCTAATAGTTCCAATCATAAGTGCATAGAATTCCAAGTCAGGGATGACATGCTAGCAGTGGCCTCTCCCACATAAAACTTGCTATCGGTCTAGTAAAGTAGTCAATTGCTTAGGGACAATTCCACAACTCCTACCACCACTTTTCCACACTCGCTATATTTACTTTATTGTTTATTTATCTAAACAGCCCCTACTTTTTATTTACGTGTTCTTTATTATATTGCAACCCTTTCTAACAACACCTACAAAGTACCTCTAGTTTCATACTTGTTCTAGGTAAAGAGAACGTCAAGCGTACGTAGAGTCATATCAGTGGCAGATAGGACTTGAGAGATTATTTGTTCTACCTTTAGGTCCTCGTTGGGTTCGACACTCTTACTTATCGAAAGAGGCTACAACTATCCCGCATACTTGCGGGTCATCAAGACCTTTTTCTGGCGCCGTTGCCGGGGAGTCATAGCGTGGGGTGAATATTCTGGTGTGTGCTTGTTTGCTTTATCACTACTAATTTTTATTAGTTGTTCTTAGTTGTTTTCTATCTTTAGTTATGGTTAGGAAACGCAAAATACCAAAAAAATTAGTTGTACCTACTACATCAATGGTTGAAGAACCACTAAAAATCTATCACACTCCTGAAGCTTTTTACTTGGATCATCTTTGATTCCTTTGTGCTCGTGCTGAAAACCCCACTAGCTTAGTTGAGGGAAAATCTTTAGATGAGCATGCTTTTTATGTGCGACACCGTATATCTGAAAAAGGGAAACTTTTACATGATCAAATTCATCGTTTGCAATGCTATGCTTGGACTTTATGTGAATTAGATGATGTTACTTGTTGTTCTGAAAACCCTAAGAAACACCTTCCCTACGAATGTGAGGTTATTGATAATGGAATCATATCTTCATATGCTAAGGGTGTTTATAATTACTATGATGTTCAACAAATTGAAGATTTTGTTGCTTTTAAGGGTGCTTATGAAATTGCTTCTTTGATTGAAAAGTATGATGCTACTCTTTACAAATCTGAAAATTTTGCCATACTTGAATATTGCTATGATAATTATGCTTCTAATCCTTATGTTAAACCATATATTGAGAAAGTCTCCGCTGTCCAAGAAGAGACTAATATTTTGCAGGAAGCCATGGAAGAAGAAATTGATGAAACTGTGAGCTCATTGGATGAAAAAGATGATGAGGAGAGCGAAGAACAAAAGGAGGAAGAGCGGATTAGCTACCCGTGCCCACCTTCTAATGAGAGTAACTCTTCAACTCATACATTGTTTAATTCCCCTTTGTCCTTACCAAAGGATGATTTCTATGATGATTGTTATGATCCCGTTGATTCTATTGAAATATCCCTTTTTGATGATGCTTGCTATGCTCATGGCCAAGATGCCAATATGAATTATGCTTATGGAGATGAGCTTGCTATAGTTCCTTATGTTAAACATGAAATTGTTGCTATTGCACCCACGTATGATAGTCCTGTTATCCTTTTGAATTCTCCCTACTACACTATATCGGAGAAGTTTGTGCTTATTAAGGATTATATTGATGGGTTGTCTTTTACCATTGCACATGATAATTTTGATAGATATAATATGCATGTGCTTGCTGCTCCTACTTGCAATTATTATGAGAGAGGAACTATATCTCCACCTCTCTATGTTTCCAATACAATAAAATTGCAAGAAACTGCTTATACTATGCATTGGCCTTTACTATGTGTGCATGAATTGTTCTTTTTTATGACATGCCGATGCATAGGAAGAGAGTTAGACTTCGTCATTGCTTGATATATGTTACTTCGTGCTCACTACTAAATTACAAATCATTGTTAATTAAAATTGGCTTTGATATACCTTGGGATCCGGGTGGATTCATTACTTGAGCACTATATGCCTAGCTTAATGGCTTTAAAGAAAGCGCTGCCAGGGAGACAACCCGGAAGTTTTAGAGAGTCATTTATTTCTGTTGAGTGCTTTTATATAGTTTAAAAGCAAAAAAATAAAGAGGGGAACCCAAAACTTCTCAAAAAGGAAAGTGAAAGTGAGAAAGACAAGCATTGTTGAACTTTGTTCATGCTCACGTAAAATTTGTGAATCTTGATTACAGAAACTTTTCAACAAAAATAATTATCCCCTTGTACAATTCCATTGTATTATAAAAATAATGTGCCAAGGTTTGCCTTTAGGATGTTTACAATGTTTGTTGGTTTGTATGATGCAGGACAGAAACTTTGGCTGTAGTGCATGATTTTACATTTTTTACTGGAACGTCAAACGGTTCTAATTCGTTTTGCACTGTCTTTCTGTACAACTTGTTTATTTATTATAATTTTGGTAGAATTTTTGGGGACCAGAAGTATGGTGAATGTTCAGATTGCTACAGACTGTTCTGTTTTTGACAGATTCTGTTTTTGATGCATAGTTTGCTTGTTTTGATGAAACTATCAATTTATATCAGTGGATTAAGCCATGAAAAAGCTATATTACAGCAGAGAAAATGCAAAAAATAAGATATGAATTGGTTTGCTACAGTACTTAGAGTAGTGATTTGCTTTATTATACTAACCGATCTTACAGAGTTTTCTGTTGAAGTTTTGTGTGGATGAAGTGTTTGATCGAAGAGGTCTCGATATGAGGAAAAGGAAGAGAGGCAAGAGCTCAAGCTTGGGGATGCCCAAGGCACCCCAAGTAAATATTCAAGGAGACTCAAGCGTCTAAGCTTGGGGATGCCCCGGAAGGCATCCCCTCTTTCTTCAACAAGTATCGGTATGTTTTCGTATTCATTTCGTTTACGCGATATGTGCAAGTCTTGGAGCATCTTTTCCATTTAGTTTTCACCTTTTCTTTTATGCACCATGCTGGTATGAGATAGTCCTTGGTTTATTTATAGAATTCTCATTGCACTTCACTTAAATCTTTCGAGTATGGCTTTATAGAATGCTTCATGTGCTTCACTTATATCATTTGAAGTTTGGATTGCCTGTTTCTCTTCACATAGAAAACCGCCATTTGTAGAATGCTCTTTTGCTTCACTTATATTTGTTAGAGAGTGGACATATCTTTTGTAGAAAAAATTAAAATCTCTTGCTTAACCTATATCTATTTAGAGAGATGACAGGAATTGGTCATTCACAAGGTTAGTCATAAAATCCTACATAAAACTTGTAGATTGAATACGATATGTTTGATTCCTTGCAATAGTTTTGCGATATAAAGGTGATGATATTAGAGTCGTGCTAGTTGAGTAATTGTGAAATTGAGAAATACTTGTGTAGAGGTATGTAAGTCCCGTATCATACACGTATGGTGAACTGTTATGTAACAAAGTTGGAGCATCAGGTGTTCTTTGATTGCTTTCCTTATGAGTGGAGGTCGGGATCGCGCGATGGTTAACTCCTACCAACCCTTCCCCTAGGAGCATGCGTAGTAGTACTTTGCTTCGAGGGCAAGTAGACTTTTGCAATAAGTATATGATTTCTTTATGACTAATGTGAGTCCATGGATATACGCACACTCACCCTTCCACTTTGCTAGCCTCTATTGTGCCGCGCAACTTTCACCGGTATCATGAACCCATTATTTACCTTCCTCAAAACAGCCACCATACCTACCTATTATGGCATTTCCATAGCCATTCCGAGATATATTGCCATGCAACTTTCCACCGTTCCGTTATTATGGCATGCATCA
The DNA here is from genome assembly GCF_018294505.1 of Triticum aestivum. Taxonomy (NCBI): domain Eukaryota; kingdom Viridiplantae; phylum Streptophyta; class Magnoliopsida; order Poales; family Poaceae; genus Triticum; species Triticum aestivum. The sequence continues at coordinate 154,099,505 of NC_057807.1, forward strand.
TCAATGTCATATTGCTCTTTGCATGATCATGTAGTTGACATCGTATTTGTGGCAAAGCCACCTTCATAATTTTCATACATGTCGCTCTTGATTCATTGCATACCCCGGTACACCGCTGGAGGCATTCATATAGAGTCATATCTTGTTCTAGTTTTGAGTTGTAATTCTTGAGTTGTAAGTAAATAAAGTGTGATGATCCTCATTATTGGAGCATTGTCCCAGTTGCTTGGCGAAGCCCTGCCGGAACTCTGCTGCATGCACCACCACGCCGTCGTGCTGCTGGATCTTCATCAACCTATCCTTCCCCCTTGCTGGATCAAGAAGGAGGAGATGTCACGCTGATTGTACGTGTGTTGAACGCGGAGGTGCCGTCCGTTCGGCACTAGGATCTCCGGTGATTGGATCACGACGTGTACGACTACCTCAACCCCGTTCTCTTGAACGCTTCCGCTCGCGATCTACAAGGGTATGTAGATGCAATCCTCTCTCTCATTGCTGGAAGAACTCATAGATTGATCTTGGTGAACATAGGAAATTTTTTATTTTATGCCACGTTCCCCAACAGTGGCATCCTGAGCTAGGTCTATACGTAGTTCTCTTTGCACAAGTAGAACACAATTTGTTGTGGGCGTAGATGTTGACAACTTTCTTGCCACTACTAGTATTATTTTGCTTTAGTGGTTTTGTGGGATGAAGCGGCCCGGACCGACCTTACACGTACGCTTACATGAGACAGGTTCCACCGACTGACTTGCACTAGTTGCATAAGGTGGCTAGCGGGTGTCTGTCTCTCCCACTTTAGTTGGAGCGGATTCGATGAAAAGGGTCCTTATAAAGGGTAAATAGAAGTTGGAAAATCACGTTGTGGCTTTATTGTAGGTAAGAAAACATTCTTGCTAGATCACCTATAGAAGCCACGTAAAAACTTGCAACAACAATTAGAGGACGTCTAACTTGTTTTTGCAGCAAGTGTTTTGTGAAGTGATATGGCCAAAGGATGTGATGAATGATATATGTGATGTATGAGATGATCATGTTCTTCTAATAGGAATCACGACTTGCATGTCGATGAGTATGACAACCGGCAGGAGCCATAGGAGTTGTCCTTATTTTTTTGTATGACCTGCGTGTCATTGAAGAACGCCATGTAATCTACTTTACTTTATTGCTAAACGCGTTAGCCATAGAAGTAGAAGTAGTCGTTGGCGTGACAACTTCATGAAGACACGATGATGGAGATCATGATGATGGAGATCATGGTGTCATGCCAGTGACGAAGATGATCATGGTGCCCCAAAGATGGAGATCAAAGGAGCAATATGATATTGGCCATATCATGTCACTATTTGATTGCATGTGATGTTTATCATGTTTTTCATCTTGTTTACTTAGAACGACGGTAGTAAATAAGATGATCCCTCATAATAATTTCAAGGAAAGTTTTCCCCCTAACTGTGCACCGTTGCGAAGGTTCGTTGTTTCGAAGCACCACGTGATGATCGGGTGTGATAGATCCTAACGTTCGAATACAACGGGTGTAAGCCAGATTTACACACGCAATACACTTAGGTTAACTTGATGAGCCTAGCATGTACAGACATGGCCTCGGAACACGGAAGACCGAAAGGTCGAACATGAGTCGTATAGAAGATACGATCAACATGAAGATGTTCACCGATGATGACTAGTCCGTCTCACGTGATGATCGGACACGGGCTAGTTGACTCGGATCATGGATCACTCAGATGACTAGAGGGATGTCTGTCTGAGGGGGAGTTCATTATTTGATTAGATGAACTTAATTATCATGAACTTAGTCTAAAATATTTGCAATATGTCTTGTAGATCAAATGGCCCACGCTAATGTTGCCCTCAACTTCAACGCGTTCCTAGAGAAAACCAAGCTGAAAGACGATGGCAGCAACTATACGGACTGGGTCCGGAACTTGAGGATCATCCTCATAGCTGCCAGGAAAGCATATGTCCTAGATGCACCCCTAGGTGAAGCACCCATTTTCCCAGCAACTCAAGACATTATGAACGCCTGGTAGTCACGTAGTGATGATTACTCCCTGGTTCAGTGCGGCATGCTTTACAGCTTAGAACCGGGGCTCCAAAAGCGTTTTGAGCAGCACGGAGCATATGAGATGTCCCAAGAGCTGAGAATGGTTTTCCAAGCTCATGCCCGGGTCGAGAGATATGAAGTCTCCGAAAAGTTCTACAGTTGTAAGATGGAGGATAATGGTTCTGTCAGCGAGCACATACTCAAAATGTCTGGGTTGCACAACTGCTTGTCTCAACTGGGAGTTAATCTCCCGGATGACGCGCTGGTTGACAGAATCCTCCAGTCGCTCCCACCAAGCTACAAGAGCTTTGTGATGAACTTTAATATGCAGGGGATGGAAAAGACCATTCCTGAGGTATATTCAATGCTGAAATCAGCGGAGGTGGAAATAAAAAAGGAACATCAAGTGTTGATGGTGAATAAAACCACTAAGTTCAAGAAAGGCAAGGGTAAGAAGAACTTCAAGAAGGACGGCAAGGGAGTTGCCGCGCCCGGTAAGCCAGTTGCCGGGAAGAAGTCAAGTAATGGACCCAAGCCTGAAACTGAGTGCTTTTATTGCAAGGGAAGCGGACACTAGAAGCGGAACTGCCCCAAGTACTTAGCGGACAAGAAGGCCGGCAAAACCAAAGGTATATGTGATATACATGTAACTGATGTGTACCTTACCAGTGCTCGTAGTAGCTCCTGGGTATTTGATACCGGTGCGGTTGCTCACATTTGTAACTCAAAGCAGGAGCTGCAGAATAAGCGGAGACTGGCGAAGGACGAGGTGACGATGCGCGTCGGGAATGGTTCCAAGGTCGATGTGATCGCCGTCAGCATGCTACCTCTACATTTACCTACGGGATTAGTTTTGAACCTCAATAATTGTTATTTAGTACCAGATTTGAGCATGAACATTGTATCGGGATCTCATTTAATTCGAGATGGCTACTCATTTAAATCTGAGAATAATGGTTGTTCTATTTATATGAGTGATATGTTTTATGATCATGCCCCGCTGGTGAATGGTTTGTTCTTAATGAATCTAGAGCGTAATGTTACACATATTCACAGTGTGAATACCAAAAGGTGTAAAATTGATAACGACAGTCCCACATACTTGTGGCACTTCCGCCTTGGTCACATTGGTGTCAAGCGCATGAAGAAGCTCCATGCTGATGGACTTTTAGAGTCTCTAGATTATGAATCATTTGACACATGCGAGCCATGCCTCATGGGCAAGATGACCAAGACTCCGTTCTCTGGAACAATGGAGCGAGCAACCAACTTATTGGAAATCATACATACTGATGTGTGCGGTCCAATGAGCGTTGAGGCTCGCGGAGGATATCATTATGTTCTCACTCTCACTGATGACTTGAGTAGATATGGTATGTCTACTTGATGAAACACAAGTCTGAGACCTTTGAAAAGTTCAAGGAATTTCAGAATGAGGTAGAGAATCAATGTGACCGAAAGATAAAGTTCCTACGATCAGATCGTGGGGGAGAATATTTAAGTCACGAATTTGGTACACACTTAAGAAAATGTGGAATCATTTCACAACTCACGCCGCCTGGAACACCTCAGTGAAATGGTGTGCCCGAACGTCGTAATCGCACTCTATTGGATATGGTGCGATCTATGATGTCACTTACCTATTTACCGCTATCATTTTGGGGATACGCTCTAGAGACAACTACATTCACTTTAAATAGGGCACCATCTAAATCCGTTGAGACAACATCGTATGAATTATGGTTTGGGAAGAAACCTAAGCTGTCGTTTCTTAAAGTTTGGGGATGCGATGCTTATGTCAAGAAACTTCAACCTGAGAAGCTCGAACCCAAGTTGGAAAAATGCGTCTTCATAGGATACCCTAAGGAAACCATTGGGTATACTTTCTACTTAAGATCCGAGGGCAAGATCTTTGTAGCCAAGAACGGGTCCTTTTTGGAGAAAGAGTTTCTCTCGAAAGAATTAAGTGGGAGGAAAGTGGAACTTGATGAAGTACTGCCTCTTGAACCGATGACTAGCGCAGCTCAGGAAGATGTTCCTGTTGTGCCTGCTCTGACAAGATAGGAGGTTGATGATGATGATCAAGATACTTCGGATCAAGCTCCTACTGAACTTCGAAGGTCCACAAGGACACGTTCCGCACCAGAGTGGTACGGCAACCCTGTCTTGGAAATCATGTTGTTAGACAACGGTGAACCTTCGAACTATGAAGAAGCGATGGCGGGCCTAGATTCCAACAAATGGCTTGAAGCCATGCAATCCGAGATAGGATCCATGTATGAAAACAAAGTGTGGACTTTGACAGACTTGCCCGATGATTGTCGGGCAATAGAAAACAAATGGATCTTTAAGAAGAAGACGGACGCGGACGGTAATGTTACCGTATATAAAGCTCGACTTGTCGCTAAGGGTTATCAACAAGTTCAAGGGATTGACTACGATGAGACATTCTCTCCCGTAGCGAAGCTGAAGTCCGTCCGAATCATGTTAGCAATTGCCGCATACTATGATTATGAGATATGGCAAATGGACGTCAAAACGGCTTTCCTTAATGGTCACCTTAAGGAAGAACTGTATATGATGCAGCCGGAAGGTTTTGTTGACCCTAAGAATGCTAACAAGGTATGCAACCTCCAGCGCTCCATTTATGGGCTAGTGCAAGCATCTCGGAGTTGGAACATTCTTTTTAATGAGATGATTAAAGCGTTTGGGTTTATGCAGACTTATGGAGAAGCCTGCGTTTACAAGAAAGTGAGTGAGAGCTCTGTAGCATTTCTCATATTATATGTGGATGACATACTTTTGATGAGAAATGATATAGAACTTTTGGACAGCATAAAGCCCTACTTGAATAAGTGTTTTTAAATGAAGGACCTTGGAGAAGTTGCTTACATATTAGGCATCAAAATCTATAGAGATAGATCAAGATGCCTCATAGGTCTTTCACAAAGCACATACCTTGATAAGATATTGAAGAAGTTCAATATGGATCAGTCCAAGAAGGGGTTCTTGCCTGTGTTGCAAGGTGTGAAATTGAGCTCGGCTCAATGCCCGACCACGGCAAAAGATAAAGAAGAGATGAGTGTCATCCCCTATGCCTCAGCCATAGGATCTATCATGTATGCCATGACCTGTACCAGACCTGATATAAACCTTGCCGTAAGTTTGGTAGGAAGGTACCAAAGTAATCCCGGCAAGGAACACTGGACAGCGGTAAAGAACATCCTTAAGTACCTGAAAAGGACTAAGGACATGTTTCTCGTATATGGAGGTGATGAAGAGCTCGTCGTAAAGGGTTACGTCGACACTAGCATCGACACAGATCTGGATGACTCTAAGTCACAAACCGGATACGTGTATATTTTGAATGGTGGGGCAGTAAGCTGGTGCAGTTGCAAGCAGAGCGTCGTGGCGGGATCTACATGTGAAGCGGAGTACATGGCAGCCTCGGAGGCAGCGCATGAAGCTATCTGGGTGAAGGAGTTCATCACCGACCTAGGAGTCATACCCAATGCGTAGGGGCCAATCGCACTCTTCTGTGACAACACTGGAGCTATTGCACTTGCCAAGGAGCCTAGGTTTCACAAGAAGACAAGGCACATCAAGCGTCGCTTCAACTCCATCCGTGAAAATGTTCAAGATGGAGACATAGATATTTGTAAAGTACATACGGACCTGAATGTAGCAAATCCGTTGACTAAACCTCTCCCTAGGGCAAAACATGATCAACACCAGAACACAATGGGTGTTCGATTCATCACAATGTAACTAGATTATTGACTCTAGTGCAAGTGGGAGACTGTTGGAAATATGCCCTAGAGGCAATAATAAATGGTTATTATTATATTTCTGTGTTCATGATAATTGTCTATTATCCATGCTATAACTGTGTTATCCGGAAATCGTAATACACGTGTGAATACATAGACCACAACAAGTCCCTAGTGAGCCTCTAGTTGACTAGCTCGTTGATCCACAAATAGTCATGGTTTCCTGACTATGGGCATTAGATGTCATTGATAACGGGATTACATCATTAGGAGAATGATGTGATGGACAAGACCCAATTCTAAGCACAACTCAAAGATCGTGTAGTTCGTTTAGCTAGAGCTTTTCCAATTGTCAAGTATCATTCCTTAGACCATGAGATTGTGCAACTCCCGGATGCCGTAGGAATGCTTTGGGTGTTCCAAACGTCACAACGTAACTGGGTGACTATAAAGGTACACTACGGGTATCTCCGAAAGTGTCTATTGGGTTGGCACGAATCGAGACTAGGATTTGTCACTTCGTATGACGGAGAGGTATCTCTGGGCCCACTCGGTAATGCATCATCATAATGAGCTCAATGTGACCAAGTGTCTGGTCACTTGATCATGCATTACGGTACGAGTAAAGTGACTTGCCGGTAACGAGACTGAACGAGGTATTGGGATACCGACGATCGAGTCTTAGGCAAGTAACATACCGATTGACAAAGGGAATTGCATATGGGGTTAATTGAATCCTTGACATCGTGGTTCATCCGATGAGATCATCGAGGAGTATGTGGGAGCCAACATGGGTATCCAGATCCCGCTGTTGGTTATTGATCGGAGAGGCGTCTCGGTCATGTTTGCATATCTCCCGAACCCGTAGGGTCTACACACTTAAGGTTCGGTGACGCTAGGGTTGTAGAGATATTAGTATGCAGCAAACCGAAAGTTGTTAGGAGTCCAGGATGAGATCCCGGACGTCACGAGGAGTTCTGGAATGGTCCGGAGGTGAAGAATTATATATAGGAAGTGCTATTTCGGCCATCGGGAGTATTTCGGGGGTCATCGGTATTGTACCGGGACCACCGGAAGGGTCCTGGGGGTCCACCGGGTGGGGCCACCTATCCCGGAGGGCCCCGTAGGCTGAAGTGGGGAGGGGACCAGCCCCTGGTGGGATGGTGCGCCCCCCCTTGGGCCCCCCTACGCCTAGGGTTGGAAACCCTAGGGTGGGGGGCGCCTCCACTTGCCTTGGGGGGCACTGCACCCCCCTGGCCGCCGCCCCCCTTGGGAGATCTCATCTCCAGGGCTGGCCCCCCCTGGGGGCCTATATAAAGGAGGGGGAGGGGGAGGGCAACCGCACCCTGAAGTCTTGGCGCCTCCCTCTCCCCTTGCTACACCTCCTCCTCCCGTAGTTGCTTGGCGAAACCCTGCCGGAACTCTGCTGCATCCACCACCACGCCGTCGTGTTGCTGGATCTTCATCAACCTCTCCTTCCCCCTTGCTGGATCAAGAAGGAGGAGACGTCATGCTGACCGTACGTGTGTTGAACACGGAGGTGCCGTCCATTCGGCGCTAGGATCTCCGGTGATTGGATCACGACGTGTACGACTACCTCAACCCCGTTCTCTTGAACGCTTCCGCTTGCGATCTTTCAAGGGTATGTAGATGCAATCCTCTCTCTCGTTGCTGGAAGAACTCATAGATTGATCTTGGTGAACGTAGGAATTTTTTTATTTTATGCAACGTTCCCCAACAGCGACACCGTATATCTGAAAAAGGGAAACTTTTACTGGATCAAATTCATCATTTGCAATGCTATGCTTGGACTTTATCTGAATTAGATGATGTTACTTGTTGTTCTGAAAACCCTAAGAAACACCTTCCCTACGAATGTGAGGTTATTGATAATGGAATCGTATCTTCGTATGCTAAGGGTGTTTATAATTACTATGATGTTCAACAAATTGAAGGAATAAAACAACCGGACTGGCTAGCAAACGTGGTGATGGTGCCAAAGAAGGATAAATCCTGGCGCCTATGCGTCGATTTCAAAGACGTCAACAAGGCCTGCCCTAAGGACCCATTTCCCCTCCCTCGCATCAATCAGATTATTGATGCTACAGCCGGACACGACTCACTGTGTTTCCTCGACGCATACTCCGGATACCAACAAGTCAAAATGAAGGAGTCCGACCAAGCCGCAACAACATTCATTACACCATATGGGCCGTTATGCTTCAACACTATGCCCTTCGGACTTAAAAACGCCGGCGCAACCTAGCAACGCATGATTGAAACATGCCTGGAGAAACAGATCGGCAAGACAGTTGAAGCGTATATTGATGACGTCGTCTTCAAAACTAGGCACATCGAGTCATTAATAGACGATCGGCGTCTCACATTCGACAACCTCCGTACATATAACATCAAGCTCAATCCTGAAAAGTGTGTTTTCGGCGTTCCCGCTGGAAAACTGCTGGGCTTCATCATTTCCAATAGAGGAATTGAGGCAAACCCAGCTAAAATCCGAGCTTTGTCACAGTTGGCTACGCCAATAAACCTTAAACAAGTCCAAAAACTAGCCGGATGTGTGGCAAATTTAGGCCGCTTTATCTCCAGACTATAAGAAAAAGCATTGCCACTTTATCGCCTTCTCCGACGCACCGATCACTTCGAGTGGACGGACGCAACAATGGCCAGACTGGAAGAAATAAAGGCTCTTTTCGCGAGCAACCCAATCCTGGCCGCACCGAACATCGGTGAACCCATGTCATTATACATATCGGCAACACACCAGGTCGTGAGTGCGGTGCTCGTCATTGAACGGAAGGAGGACGGACACAAATTCCCGCTTCAGAAGCCGGTACACTACGTATCCACTATCCTCACACCATGCAAATCCCGGTACCCTCATTACCAAAAAATAGCATACGCGGTCTTCATGGCATCCCGGAAGCTTCGACACTACTTTCAAGAGTGCTCAATCACGGTGGCCTCCAAAGTACCACTCAATGACATAAAAACAACCGCGAGGCCACGGGCCGGATTGCTAAGTGGGCCATCGAGCTCCTCCCATTCGACATAATTTACAGACCACGCCGGGCCATTAAATCCCAAGTACTTGCCGACTTCATCGACGAATGGACAGAGGCCGAGCTCCCTAAAGAGTATGACACATATTCCAACTAGGTCATGCACTTCGACAGCTCCAAAATGCTGGCGGGCTTAGGAGCGGGCGTCGTCCTAACATCCCCCACCGGAGATACAGTTCAGTACGTACTCCAAATATTACACACAGACTCCAATAACACAGCCAAATACAAGGCCTTATTGCATGGTCGGATGGCTGTCTCCATGGGCATACAACGCCTGGAAGTGCGCGGGGATTCAAAGCTTGCAATATCTCAAATAAATGGAGATTTCGATGCCAAAGATCCAAAGATGGTGGCTTACCATAACACCATTCTCAAAATGTCAGCTTGATTCGAGGGGCTCGAGCTTCTGTGACAGCCTGATTTTTGCCCTCTTCTCTTTGCCTGATTTTCAGTTGGTTTGATTTTGAAATTTGGAGTTTGAATCTTTTCATATGGACTTAACCACTTGGGTACCCCTTGGCTTTCACCCAAGTGACCCGTTTCCCTCTCTAAATATCATTCCTTCTCTGGTTCAACTCAAAATAATATTTTGAATATTTTTCTGTAATGAAAAATATTCATTTCCCTCTCTTAAACCCTAGCTAGCTCAATGTGCTCCAAAGCAACCCCAAATTTTCTTGCCCATAAAAATCTGAGAAAAATCCCAAGTATTCTTTGAACCATAGGGCACCTTTCTAAGCAAAAATATTTCATCACTTTTTGGAATATTTTTGCTACAGAAAATATTTTCTGTTCTAGACAGAAATGGTCGTTTCTACAGCAACTACCATTTTACTTGCTCCATTGTGGCTGATTTTTCTTGTGCATCATCACCTTAGTAGATGATTGCTAACCTCCAAAGCCCAGCTCCCAACTCCTAGTAGTTTGACCACAGTAAGCTCTCAAAGTTACTGTCCAGAAACTTACTAGGCATGTGAAATCTTTTCTACTGCACCTGAGACCAAACCAAAGCGTGGTAACCTTCAAAACTACCACGAACAACAAGCTAGACATGAACTTTGGACTTAGGTCGGCCTGAGGGTAGAGTTCACGCAGTGGCCGTGTTCGACCAGGCGTGCAGGCATGCAGCCGACGCGCTCTGCGTGCCGCCGAGCGCTCTGTTGCGCGCGTGCTCGCCTCCCCGTCTGCCTAAGCTTCCCAAACTGCGCCACAATCTTCGTCCAAGCGATCTTAACTCCCTGCTGGCACTCGCCAACGCCGAAGCTCGCCGCAGCGAGCACGGGCGCGATCTGGGCCACATAACAGTGCGGTGCGCACTGTGTTTGTCGTCATCCCAGTGCCCCTGTGCTCGTCCCCGTTCGCCAACAGTCCCCGCATGAGGTGCGTCGCCTTCTCCCCCTCTCACTTACTCCGTTCGTCACCGGGCGCCGTGTCCAAGTGTCCACCGGCGGAGCCCGATCCCCCTTGACGCTCGGCTATAATTGGAGCCCTCCGCAGCCTCCTCGACCACCATCCACCACTCCCACACACTCCACAATCTCGTAGATAGCCGTAGCCCGGCCGGGCAGGCCGCTGGCCGCCGTCCCTGAGCTCGAGCTCGCCGGCGATCCCCTCGGGTCGTCTCCACGGTTCCAGCCCCTCCTAGGCCTGGGCAACCCTTCCAGTGCCTCCACCGCTCATCGGTGGTGCTGTTCCACCTGGTTGGAGCCCCTGGAGTTGCCTCTGTTCACTGTCGTCATCATCTCCGGCGACCTCCGCTCTTTGGCTCCGCTAGAGAGGTCGATTCTGATGCCGTTTGACCACCCCTAGCTACTCTACGGTTACGGGCAGGTGCGCCACCGTCTCCTCTCTTGATCCCTCCCTCTCGTTTTGGCCAAGGAGCCCTCTTCGCCGGCATGTGTTTCAGCGACGCCGCGCCGTCCTCTATTTCCTTCTCCCCCTCTACCTCACCTAACTAGGAGGGCCCACTAGTAAGCCAGTCAGTACGCGCGCGAAGCGGTACGAGTGGTGGCGCCCCGAGGCTTTACGCCTTCGACGTCACCCCCCAGTCTGTTTTTATTTGAATTCAAATTTGAATTTATCCAGAGAGCTTCAAACAGCCAAAACTCTTTAACCATAAGTCCAAATGAATTGATTCTTTTTTGCATTGTGTTCTTTGTAAAGAAATCTAGCAGCTCACCAAAGATGGGATTTTCCCCTGCTGTCTAGATTTTCTGGTGAATTTCAGAAGGGTTCTTGATGTTTTCTTTTTGTGTTTTTAAATATTTTCAGAGGGTGAGGCTTGTCTTGAGGATCACAAGGAGGCTTGTGAACCTCATCTGCACTAAGGCAATCCACCACAACATTTTCATGGTGCCTACAATATTTATGATTTTCTTACTTGAACAAATTATTAAATCCATGCATTTAAATCATTATTATGTTATTTATATTCTTTTAATTGCTTGTTTTAGTTAATATGCTTGATTCATAGAAAGTTTGAAGTTAACTTAGTTGGTAAAGAAACTAAGATTTATTTTTGGGTGATGAAAGAATAATATGGTTATGGATATAAATAATTAGTGGAGTTATTTTCTTGCATGAGCAAAAATGGTAAAATTTGCTAGAAAAGATTCTGTTTAAAGTGAGGTTTAATCTTAACCAGAGAAGTGTCATGAGTTGTTGATATTTATGCTTAATGTGGATATAGTTGACTCAGTCATTTTCGTTAATGTGATGCATATGTTAGTGTTGCATTTCATGGCATACTATGACACTGGTTATTTTCATGTTAAGTTGAACCTGATAATAACTCAACTTGAATATATTGTTGACCGAATCATGGTGCCACTGAATCAAGTTTTCCCCAATGCAACCACATTTGTTTGTATGGGAAGGCCTTTATTCGGTCCGCTGTCTTGCCTCTGGTCGGTGCCTCCAATGAGGGAAGGTTATGGGCATGCGGTACCCTGGCCCGGTAAGCAGACATAACCTTGTGTGCCCGTGGTTGAGTTTATGGTACCGGGTCCCCATGTGGGATCGTTTATGTTTTGGCCACGACGGTGGTCATTGTGTCTTTGGTAGACACGGGGCCACCCAGGACTAGCCCAGTGGGGAGTGAGTCGGAGTGGCCGAGAGAGTGTCATGGCAATGGAGGGGTTTTTTCGGAATGCCGTTGGTCCACCCGAATGGGAGTGCGAGGCCATGGGTTCTGTGGTGTGGGTACAGTGTGCTACCTCTGTAGAGTGTATTAATCTATCGATAGCCGAGTCCACGGTTACGGACATGCTCCAAAGTAGGTCACACCATGGGTCAACATTTAATAAATCTTGCACACTAAGTTATGAACTTTTCACTGTTGATGATGGCGGAAAGGTCATCTTGTTGTTTTAGACCCAGTGTTGGTCGTGGTTGTGATCGCCGGAAGGACCACCGTTTAAGACCAAATATTGGTCGTGGATGTGATCGCTGGAAGGATCACGAGATATCTCAAGTCTAGATGACGAGGGTGGTACGTGTGTGATCCAAGAGCGGTCACCGTTGGTAATCCAGTCCGAGGGACTTTTATCACAAGAGCATGATCACAGCATGTGGATATATTGTTGCATTATTATGAATTGGTTAATTACCATGATATTGTTTGTCATTATGTTTATGCTTGTTGTGAGCTTGCAAGTACATTCAATGTATTGACCTGGCGTGTCATGCCAGATTTCAGGAAAGTCTCATTGGCAAGGAGTGTCGTTCGAGTCTAGATCGTGTCCACATCGGTTTCCCTGTGCTATGGAGTTTCCACTACGACGTTGTTCCGCGGCCGCGTAGTTGTTATGATCGAGGCCCCTTTATGTTCACTTAATATTGTACATATTGTTCAGCCGCACCGTGTGTGCCGCTTGGCCTCGCCTCCTGTTGTAATACAAACTTTGATCTGCAAGCATCAATAAAGAGGTTGTTTTCTGTACCAAGATGTTGTGTGTTGCCAGAAGACATGGTCTCTGGGTTGGCAATGCATGGTAAACCGGTTGCTCTGAGCCGGGGTGCCACAGTTTCATCATGTGACTCGAGAAAGTAATCAAGTGGTAGATGTCCTTGCTCGCATCGGTGCCAAGCGCGAAACTGTCCCACCTAACATCTTTCTGGAAAGGCTCTTGAAGCCATCCGTGGTGTGGCAAGGGGAGAGTGGCAACACCAGTCCGGATCCGACTATAACCCTAGATTCTGAACACACCGATATCATCGGGGGCTCAGCCACTGAAATAACACCATCGTCCAATCTTATCATGGCAGTCATTGCCCCATGGATCGAACCCTTCTTGGCCTACCTTAATAGGCGAGAACTCCCCGAGGATCAGAATGAGGCGCGCCGCATCGTCCGACACTCGAAAGCCTACAAGGTTCACTACGGAGAACTCTACAAGAAAAGCGCTACCGGAGTACTTCAAAGATGTATCTCTGAGGAAGAGGGGCGGCAGCTCTTGGCTGAAATTCATGCCGGTCTCGGTGGTCACCACGCCGCGGCTAGGGCCCTTGTAAAAAAGGCCTTCCGTACAGGTTTCTATTGGCCGACGGCCCGAGCAGATGCACAGGACCTTGTCCAACATTGTGTCGGATGCCAGCTTTTCGCCAACCAAAGCCAGATGCCACCCAACGCTCTACAAACAATCCCCATCACTTGGCCTTTCACGGTCTGGGGGCTTGATATGGTCAGACCCCTTAAAGGAGGAAGCCATAAGAAAAAATATCTCTTGGTCATGGTGGATAAATTCACTAAGTGGATAGTGGCCAAACCAGTAAAAATGGCCGAAGCCGGACCAGTGATAGACTTCATATCCGGTGTTGTGCACCGTTGTGGTGTTCCACACAGCATCATCACCGATAACAGCTCCAATTACACAACCGATGAGGTGAAAACCTAGTGTGTTAATCTGGGCATTAAGCTCGATTATGCCTCCGTCTATCACCCGCAAACAAACGGTCAAGTCGAACGAGCCAATGGTCCTATTATGAGTGGCATTAAGCCCAAACTAGTGCGGTCTTTAAAAGAATCAGACAAGCACACGGTCGAGGAGCTCGACTCCGTACTCTGGGGGCTGCGGACCATGCCCAATCGCACTACCGGATATACACCTTTATTCATGGTGTACGGCGCAGAGGCTGTGTTACCCTGTGACATTATTCATGACTCACCTCGAGTGTGCATGCATGAAGAGAGAGAGGCCGAGCTTGATCTGCAGGACAACTTAGATGCCTTGGAGGAGGAGCGCAACATTGCAAAATCCCGTTGCACATTTTATCAACAACAGGGCCGCAGATATCAAAGCGGAGAAGTGCGGGCCAAGACTTATAACGTTGGAGAACTCGTTGTACGCTTGCCGGAGAAGAAAAAGGACAAACTCAAGCCCAAGTGGGAGGGTCCCTTCATCATTGACGAAGTTCTCACTGGAGGAGCGTACGCCTGCGTGATGCATCAGACAATCGCCTAGAGCCGAACCCATGGAACGCGGCCAGACTCCGAAGATTCTATGCCTAGCACTGAACTATTTGTTCGTCTCCTTCTCCCTTTTGTTTCCATTATTTTCCCCCTCTCTTTTCGCTTTTTGTTTTTTCTTAGCCTTAATGCTTTCGTGCGGCTAAACCGTGCACCTACGACGTACACATCCTGAAATATGTATGGCCATTATACCTAGGGGCTTCTTGTACAGAAGCTTATTATTATTTTTCGAGCATTAAGCTCACCACAGATGTGTCTTTTCCACGTATGTACCTTTTCCTCGCCATTATATGCATCGATATGACTTAAGTTTTGGCCAAGCTGGGTTGCCTGGCTCCTATGCTTATGCCCTACATTCCTGTTAGTTAGGCTAGGGCATAAAGGGAGCGCCTCTGTGATTGTTACTGCCGGGTCATCTGGATGTGTTTCTCAGACTGGGTGAAGCCGAAAGCTAGCGTTCTTAAGGGAATATTCGATCAGCGTACTAAATATTTTTTTACTCATTGTACTATGAACCCCCAGATGTTACATATACTGCGATTTTTCAATCACAGTTTGGGCATGCACATTAACGCATGCTCACCCAGGGAAAGGAACCCTTAACGGAACTATTCTCTCTGGATGATGTTTCTTACAATCACAATGTAATATAACATAGCTAGCCGGATACAACTTGTCTGTTCAAGCAACTATGACCCCTACGGCAATTTTCCACGCCTACCCCGATTTTGCCGCTCAGGTATTGGGAAACACGGCGCACCTTCGGATCCAGAGGTCGAAGCGAAAAGGTCTGCCATGACAATTGTTTTACAATCCGGCTAGGGACAAGTATGTCAAGGAAAGTACATAGTCACTTGGACTCAAAAATTTCCTCTTCTATGTCGTCCAACAGGTTGTCTAGCTTACAATCCTGTCGAGAATATTTTGCGGCTACTTTTACCTGGTCATATACCAAACTAACGGGAATTTCTTTTCCATCTGACCATAAAGGTCCGAACAGGGCCAAATGATTCGGATCAAGCTTCGTATACCATGTTTTCACCATGGCCCAGGCCTCTCGCGCACCTTCCCGGCAGGCCGATATCTTCCATAATTGGAAACGCCACCGCGCTCCCTTAAATAGCTATACAAGTTCCTCCATACTTCCTGGAGGAGAGGCGGATGGCCATAAGGCCTTGGCAACACTTCGCATCCCTGCCGAGCTCGCTCGTGCATTTGCGATAGCTCTTGTAGGAGATCGCCCGATGATCTGGACATCTCCTCTTCGGGACGACCAGTTAGCATACCACAGACATAGCTCTGTCAGTTCCTTTCCTCGCCGAATTACACGGAGGAAAGTTTGAACACATACTAAATATGCCACCTCGCAGCCTCTTATTTTCCTTCGCGGAGTCAGCCAGCTGGGCCCGCACATCTTTCAGTTCTTCGCCCAGCTGGGTGTTGGAATCCTGGAGTTTGTTTTTCTCCTCCCTGACCCGTGTAAGTATACGTTCGCCCGTGGCTTGTTCCCTTTTGGCTTCTTGTTCACCCGCTTGTTTGACTTCCAGTGCCTCTACCGGATGATCTGACGATCCTGCCATAAGATATGCAACTGTGTTAGCATTGCTGGTATATAATTCTGTTTTTCTCGTGGAGGGACACATTACCAGGCGATGCCTTCTTGGATTTCTCTAGTTTGGCTGTCGCAAAAGCTAGCTGGGTCCGACGCTTTTCCAGCTCTTGAGACAACATGTTGTTCTTCTCCGTAAGCACCTGGTCTCACAATGATCCTTAAATTAGCTGAATCAACTGCTTCAAGTCTCGGGGGCCACTGGTATATAATGTGAGCTCACTCGCACATCTTTCGAATATTGGTCTGTGGCTCTGGCAAGTCCGTCTCGAGGAGCTCAGATGTATGTATCACCCGAGTTTAAGGCATTGAATGCCTCTTTTTTAAAGATGGGGTCGCAAAGAGCGGCCCTCCAGCGCCGATGGTTCATGGCGCTCTCCACTTCCCAGTTTGTGATGGACACATCATCCAAATCCTCTGCAAAAGGACAATCCGGCGGCACTCCCGTATCAGCCCTCGTCGTTATGGCAGGGTCTAGAACCTGGCTGTGGGGAGTGTGACTGGCAAGACTCCCGGACATAGTTCGGCGAATGCTCTTCCTGATAATACATGAACGGATAATGCCACAGTTGGATATGACTGCCAAAGGGCATATTTACAAAGCCATACCTCTTTGATGACGGCTCCGATACGTCTTTGCTTGCCTTCCTCTTCGAAAGCTTGCGCAGTGCGGGCGCCGCTGTCTTTGGAGTCGCCTCTGGTGCGGGATGGCGCACTAAGCGCCTCCCCTTTGGAGCACGAGATAGTGCAGTGGGTGAGGCAGAATGAGGAAGCTCTTTCGGAGGAGATGTCTCCAGATTACTTACGTGTGAGGCAGCGAGAAGACTGGGATAGTCGGCGGTGATGGACACTTCCGTGCCGTCATAGCTCGCCTGGTAGAACACCCCATCCTCGAGCGTCACGAATATGTCTGGATCCTCTTCGAATCCGGTGTCAAGGTCTAGGTTGTGGTCATCTGGCTGGGGGCGGGGCTGTGGAGCCCCTCGGTGATCTTCCGCCATTCCTGTTACAAGTGGACGGATTAATGTCCATGGAAAGTGACTCAGGGAGTAGATTGAGTAGAGTAGTGGGGTTGGAACTCACCCAGCTATGAGGATTATACATGGAAAATCCATCTCGGTGCTTAATACGAGTGAATTCCTCTTTCTTCCCTTTGAATAGTTCGGCCAGTATTTTGGCCAAAGCGGCGGGGGTGTCTGGACCCTTCCGACCGTAGCGGGAGGCGTCATCTTCCCCATTATAGTGCCACATGGGAAGCCTTCTGTATTGGAGTGGCTGAACCCCTCGTACTATGGAAGTCACCATTACCTCGACTATTGATAATCTGGACTGGGCGAGCGTGTTTATCTTGCTCATCAATTGACGGACTTCCGCACTATCTTCCTCCTCAAGGCTCCGACGGCGCCAGTTGTGGCGTTTCTTCAATGGAACGCTTGAAAATTGGGGAAGACCCATTCAGACTGGGTCGGGAAGGGCGACGTCCTTGATATAGAACCATTCGGAAGGCCGCTCTTCGGATGCCTTCTTCGGCATGCCAGACAGGTATCTGGTCCCGGCGATGCGCCATACCTCGGCACCGCCCACTTCGAATATTGATCCCTCTTGGTTACGAGGGACGAGGCAAAATAGTTTCTTCCATAATTCAAAATTGGCCTCACAACCCAGGAACAACTCATAAAGAGCAACGTAACCCGCGATGTGCAGGATGGCGGCAGGAGTGAAATTGTGCAGTTGGAGGCCATAATACTCCAAAAGTCCTCGGAGGAACGGGTGGATTGGAAATCCAATGCTTCTCAACAAGTAGGGAACGAAGCACACTCGTTCCCCCCTGGATGGATTGGGGAAATTCTCCGCCTGAGCCCCGCCGTTGAAGGAAGTCAATCCTGCTCGAAAGGGGACTAGATCCACCGGGGGGGGGGAGGGGGGGGGGGGGGGGGGGGAGGAGAAATCCATGTGTCTGCAGCTTCACTAGCTGACTGTGGGGTACGGAAGATTTCGCGCAATCGCCTTTCCCGAGGCCGTGGGGACGGGAGGAAGAGCTGGGAGCGCTAGTGTGGGGACCCCGACTCATAAGTCGAGATCACCGAATGCACGTGTACAGTGATCCCAGAGATCAATGCTCACTGAACACACAGAAGTTGAATAACAAGAGTCTTACATCCATACATACCGTCTTACACGAATTATGACCATTATGGTCAAGTCTTACATTGATAAAGCCTTAAGGGCTGAACATCAAATGAAACACAAGCAGCGGAAATCTTCGTTGATAAGTAGAACCCATGCCATCTGCCTTAACCCTACAGGCATGCTGACTGGGAAACGTCCTAGTTCGCATGTCCGTCTCTAAAGAACTCTTCTTCGAACTCCGGTTCTTCCATGCCTGGACAATTGAATAACGAGTGGCAAGCCAATGAGTACTTTGAATGTACTCGCAAGCAACCCATGTTTTGGTCCAAGATGTAACAATACATGATATAGGTAAATTTTTGCAGAAAGCTAGTTTTGAGTGCAATGACATGTTCAACAACTTGTAAGACATGCATCAGGAGAATTCAAGTAACCATGAGGACAGGTTATAGATATCAACGTAAATAGAGTGGGCACCAACCCAACTCAATCATGTCAAGTCCTTTGACTTGACCCGAGTAGTTTTATCAACTCACACACACGGTTGTAAATCTCTGGACATAGTTTAAGCAGCACCGCCCAACTGTCCTTGACCGTGGACACGGCTATTCGAACAGTTTTACACTCTGCAGAGGTTGCACACTTTACCCACAAGATCCAGGGAAGTTTCATGTCATCCACGACCCGCGATACCTCAAGTACCCGGGGTAAGCACCCGATCACTATCTTTCCCTAGACGACACTAACATAGAGTCCACTCGATTGGTAGTAACCCCTGTGCCCAACATTTCACATCTTAAAATTGTGGAGCATCGCTCTCATATTCATCACATACCACAAGCACGGGGTACCAACGGTGTGTCCGGTGCCCTGTGAAAACAGTCATGGCCGCCCTACCTGGCATGACCCCGTCCTGAGAGAGCGCACCAACAACTCTCCCGTCACTAGTAATGCGGGCTCCAAGCTAGTATCGGTCTAGGTAATCAATAATGCCCTTTCCCATATAAGGGTAGAGTGGTTGCGCATGTAAGGTTGGGACAGTCGACAAATCTTAAATCTAATCCGTTTTCGAAAACAACACACACACTTGCCTCAGTACACCACTTCATCATCAAGTGCTTACCCATCTCATCATCTCCCTCGGGCATAAGTGGCACCCGACGAGGTTTTCCAAAAATCTTTTGAAAATACTTTGTCTCCTTCACCATGCATATACCCGTCCCTTTTTGCGTAGCATCTACTTTAGCATCCTATCTACTCCCACCGGCATAACCCTCGTAAGAAGGTAGGCTCATGCACAATGCAAGTATCAACGAGGAAGTACGGTGGCAAACCATCAAAGTGGTTACTACCTCATCATGATTCCGTTGCAACAACAATATGGTGCTATATGATGTGCATAAAAAGGGTTTCATAGACATGGTCAAAGGGCTGCTTGCCTTGGTCTTCAAAGTCTTCAAGTCCTTCTCCTTCTTCTTATCCAACTACTTCGTCAAATACGGGAGCTATTCGTCGCAAAAGAAATGACGGGAAAATAAGGTAATAGTAAAACAGAAAAATCAAAGTGCTCAGAAAAATGTCAACTTATTTTTGATAAATACTAGGGGGAAATCTAAGAATGGGAAAATTCCTAGTTTTGGATTTGGAGTTAAGGAATAGTGGAAATAGATTTTCAAAGGAGGATTTAAATTCTCAAATTTGAATTTAAATTTGAAAAGTACAGAAAAGTTTGATGGATGTGAATGAAGGTTACATCAATAAATAGGTGGAATTATTTTAAGATTTTAGGAGTTGGAATTATTCCATTTGGATAAATATTTTATCCTGTGGAATTTTTATAAAACAGACAGAAAAAGAAAAAGAAAAGTGGCACTGTGCCACTGGGCCAGAAAGGCCACAGTGCAGCAGGTCCAGAGGGAATTCAGCCCACGCAAGGCCGCCACGTCGAAGGCGTATTTGAGAAATACGTCTCCAGCCGACGCAGCGAACCGGTGCGCGCGCACGTGTTTTAAACCTGACGGGTGGGGCCCACCCGTCAGTATGTGAGGCTGACTGACGGGCCCCACGGCCGTCGTCTTCCACCTCGAGCCAGAGTGGGAGGCGAGCTCACCGGCGTCGCTGTGGTCGACGGCGAGGCGATTTGAGGGCACCGGCGTGCTCAGGCCGGAGTCGCCGTTCGGGTGGAGGTGGAGGCGGTCGCCGGAGCACAGGGGTTCGCCGGCGACGAGGAAGCTGGTGGCAGAGCTTCGGGAGGAGCTTGCCCCGGTCGATTCCGGCTGCAATAGAGAGGGGAGGCAGAGGGGAAATGGTGAGAGAGGTGAGGCGGTTCCAGATCGAGAGAGAGAGGTGGCAAAGGAGGCCTGTACCACGAGATCGACGGTGACCCGAAGCGGCGGAGCTCGAGCTCGATCTCGAGCTTGGGCGGCTCTGGGGATGAACGGGAGGCCCAGTGGGGCTATTTGGAGTGGGAGGGGACGAGTGGTGGCGATAGGAGGGCTCGGGGATGCCTTATATAGGCGAGCGGCGGTCCACCATGGGCTCGTGCGCCGGCGAGCTCGTGCTCGTCGCTACGGGCCTCGGGAGGGTGCTGCGCCGAGTCTAGGGCATTTGTGGAGGTGGTCTACGACCAGGGGAAGGAAGAGAGGGAGCAGGAGGGCCAGAGGTGCCGCGCGTGTGAGTGTGCTCATTGGAGCTCTCGGGCGGCCATGGCGCGCGTGTGAGGGAGGCCGTAGGAGGGAGAAGGAAGAGGGAGACCAGGGCTTAGCGTGCTGCGGACGCCGAGGCACATCGTCGGGCGCGCTGGGGAGAGCCGAGGTGGCCGGAGGTGCTTGGCAGGGGGCGGCTACAGTGCGGGAGCGCACTGTAGCGTGCTCCAGAGCGTGCAAATGGCCGGCATGCCATTTTTTTGGCAAAGTGGGCACGGCCAAGCATGTCTGGTAGCTCTAGGGAGGAGTAAAGAATGAGAGAGGAGCATTGGATGCCATGGATGGCTAGTAGGAGAGGAGTGGGGTTGAGAGAGAGGGGGAAATGGGCTCTCCAGAGAGAGAAAGTGGGGTTTTACCCATCCAATAATTGAGCTGTGGTTTGCCATTGTTACTGGAGGTAGAAGAGGTCTAGGAGGGGCTGTGGTAAAAAGTTGAGGCCATGGAGAAGAATGGAAGTGGTCAAAACAGGGGTTTTAGTAAAATGGCAGAAGGTGTTTGTTGCTGGTTTGGGCAAGAATATGAACTCCTCTTGTCATTAGGCTTGACAGAGTCAAATTTCATGAGATAATAATAGGTTCCACCAAGGTTGAGTCCATTTGGGCAAAGTTGCCAATGCAACTTTTGTAAACCCTAGAAATTAGCAGAAATGAACTTGTGTAGATCTAGTTGAGCAAATCACTTCTCCTTGATGCACCACTTGGTGTAGTGGCCTCATTTGGTCATGTGAATATGCTCACCAAGGTTGGGGTCAAGGAGAGAAAGTTGGTAGTACAAAGTTGTTCAAATCAGATTCTGGCCAGAGAGGGTTTTGGGGCACTATGATCAATATAACATTTTCTCCAACTTGTGCCATTTGGTCTAGATGAATGATTAGACCATTTGAGCATGTTCACAAGATTTGAGAGCATTTGGACATGTTTGGCAATGTAAAGTTGCTCAAACTTCAAAATGGACAGAAATGGTTTTGAGGGGATTTCATGGGGTTATACTATTCTCCATGACATGATACTTGTCAAGATCATCCAGCATGTCATATGTGACATGCTAGAATTTTCTTGGAATTTTTAGAGAATATTTCCTTTGTAAATATTTCAAAAGCTTGAAATATCCAGAAAGGGTTTTTGAGGGGTTTGACCAATATTTTGAACATGACCATGTGTTGAAACTCTTATATATGGATAATATATGTCCACTGAGTTTCCCTAAAGTTTCAAAAATATTTTTAAAGCATTAAAATAATTTTTCCCTATTAAAGACCATTTCTGGCCTGAAGAAAAAGCTTTTAAATAAAATAGGAAAATAACTTTTAAAATTATATTTTTGTGGTTTATGGGAGTCCTACATCTAATAGGATTCAAATATACCTTTTGAATGATTTTTCACACCCCAAGTCAAGTACTTGTAGTGCAAACCTCAACTCAGGGGTTTTTGAAAAACTAATTTTTCAAAATGCTATTTGGCCAAATTATTTTTGTAAGAAAATACTATGTTGCTCTATACACATGGCATGATCATTGGGCAGAAGCTTGGGGCAAGGAGATGAAGTATAGAAGGTGAAGCTATGTTGACTTTATAAGAGCACTTGAAAAAACACAGCGAGAAAACCAACTCAATAAAAATTCAAATAATGCAAAAGTTTTTGTCAAACCACATTTTATCATGATTTATCATCTTAAGTGTTGTGCCATGAAAATCAGGGTGTGACAGCTAGCCATGTTGGAATGGTTTCTCCTAGCAAGCTCTGAGGATTCCTCGCTTGGTGGGGAATAGATCTGAAGATCCTAATCGCTTTAAATAGACGCCTTTCTTACATGGTCAGGGTGATATGTGCAAAAATACCCCGACCTCTCGTATTCGCTCGACACGTGGAAGCTGAAGTTATGAAGGTATGGAAGCCGATGGGCGCAACATTAAATGGAAAGCCAAATACTACTCTTTAAGCCAAGTACTTTGAAGTAATCGGAGGAGGAACCCGCCTTGCAATGCCGAAGACAATCTGCATGCCGAACACATCGTCATTGAAAGACTGGTTCGGGGCTAATGAGGGAGTCCTGGATTTAGGGGTCCTTGGGCATCCGTCCTGTTGACATGGGCCAGACCGATGGGCTGTGAAGATACAAGACCGAAGACTCTCACCTGTGTCCGGATGGGACTCTCCTTGACGAGGAAGGCAAGCTTGGCACCCGGATATGAAGATTCCTTTCTCTGTAACCGACTTTGTACAGCCCTAGTCCCCTCCGGTGTCTATAAAAATCGGAGGGCTTAGTTCGTAGAGCCGATCATAATCATACATGCTAGACTTCTAGGGTTTTAGACATTATGATCTCGTGGTAGATCAACTCTTGTAATACTCATATTCATCAAGATCAATCAAGCAGGAAGTAGGGTATTACCTCCATAGAGAGGGCCCGAACCTGGGTAAACATTGTGTCCCCCGTCTCCTGTTACCATCAACCTTAGACGCACAGTTCGGGTCCCCCTACCCGAGATCCGCCGGTTTTGACACTGACAGCGACCATCGCCAGCATGCTGGGGGCCGACCGCCCAGTCTATGCCACGCCCATCGAGAACCTACGTGCTGCCCTGGCGGCAGCAGATGAGTTAGAGCACCTGGATGGTGACGAGCGTTGCTTCATGACGGAGCGCATCCAGCAGCTCATCGACGCGACTGTCACGCGGCAAGAAGCCGACGCTCGCGAGCGCTCGTGCCGAGAATCCCCCCTCGCCAAGAGCAAGGCGCGACCTCCCGGACGCCGATAGCAGGTGGCGCCCGCGACCGAAGAGATAGAGAGCCGGCTGCTAGCCGCAGATGAACGCGCCTGACCATCGAGCGCGACCAAGATGGCCGCCCACGAGCTGTGGAGCGGCGGGACGACTGTCTGCCTCCCCCTCCACCTTGCCGGGAGAGGTATGCCTCCCCGCCACCTGTTGAGCACCTGATGCTCAACGACCAGCTGGGCTGCTGCGAAGGAATCGGAGAAAACGATGCCCGCCATCGGATCAACCGCCTGGCACGATCCCTGGTGCTAGAAGAAGAAGATGCGATTGGTCCGCCATGTTTTGGCCACTGCATTCACGACGAGCCCTTCCCCAAAGGGTTCTCGCTCCAAAGAGACACACCCAAGTACAACGGCTCGGTGAAGCCGGAAGACTGGCTGGTCGACTACTCCATCACAGTCAGTATAGCAAACGGCAACAAGCATGTTGTCGTGAAGTACGTCCACTTCATGCTTCAGGGCACGACGCGCACTTGGCTGAACAGCCTCAAGACCTACAGCATCAATAGCTGGGTAGATTTCACCGAAGTCTTCATCCGCAACTTCACCAGCACCTACAAGCGGCCGCCCAAGTCTTCATCCGCATCCAAGGCCCAGCCGAATCCACTCGCGGCTACCTGACGCGGTGGGCCGAACTCCGCAACTCCTGCGAAGGGGTGCATGAGGTGCAGGCCATAGAGTACTTCACCGCCGGGTGTAGAGAAGGCACCCTACTCAAGCACCGACTCCTCTATGACGAACCGGCTACACTCGATGAACTGCTGATCATAGCAGACAAGTACGCTACAGCCGAATCCTCCATGAAGTCGGAGCTTCGGGTTGACGCCTCTAGGAAGGTGCCCCCTCCGGCTCCTAGAATACCGGATGGTGACACCAGTCAGCGGCCGCAGTAGAGCGACCATAAGCGCAAGGCCTCGATGCCGGCTTCCACCAGCCGACAGGTGGCAACAGTCGAAGATCAGCAGCCAGAGGAGCAACCCATACCCAAGCGTCAGAAAGGCACCAAGCCGGCTTAGCAGCCCGCCTTCTGCTATGAGCGAACCCTTGATGCACCCTGCAAGTTCCACAGCGGCGCGAAGCCATCCAATCACACCACCCGGAAGTGCCACTGGCTCGCCCGAATCTCCAAGGGCGAAGGGCTGCTGCCTCCTCCGCCTGCTGGCCAACAGCCTCCGCCTCCTCAACAGCCGGCGGCCCGCCCAGCAGTCGGAGCCATCCAAGATGAATTCCCTCAAGAACATGGAGCCTACGTTGTCTTCACCAACCAGGCCGATGATAGGTGCAGCCGGCGCCAGCAGCACCAAGAGGTCAACGCTGTCGCCTCCAAGGTCCTAGAGTTCATGCACTAGTCTGAGAAGCCCATCAGTTGGAGCCGAGCCGACCACCCGGAGGTGATGCCCTCCCCGGGTTCCTATGCTCTGGTGTTGGATGCCACCTTCGCAACAGAAAGGCGAGCTGCTCGATTCTCCCGAGTTCTGATAGATGGCGGTAGCAGCATCAACATCCTTTACTGTGATACCATGGAGAAATTGAACATCAAGGCGAAGCAACTCCAGCCCAGTCGAACTGTCTTCCATGGCATTGTGCCCCGCCTTTCCTGCTCACCAATCGGAAATACCATGATAGATGTCCTCTTCAGAGACAAAGATCACTTCCGCCGTGAAGCAATTTGGTTTAAGGTAGTGGACCTGGAGAGCCCTTATCATGCATTGCTCGGCTGACCTGCTCTGGCCAAGTTCATGGCAGTGCCACATTACGCCTACCTCAAGATGAAGATGCCGGGAACCAAGGGCATCATCACCATAGTCGGAGACTACAAGAAGTCGTCCGCCTGTGCTGCAGCAAGCAGTCGGCTGGTCGAGTCCCTTGTGATTGCCTTAGAGAAGAAGCTCCTTGACCGGGTTGTGGACATGGCTGGCAAGCAGCCGGACCTGTCACCAGATCCCAAGGAGTCGGAGACCCAGGGCTCCTTCCAGCCGGCCAAGAAACCAAGAAGATACCCTTGGACCCAAACCACCCTAAGAGGTTCGCCCTAGTAGGAACCACCCTTGACAGCAAATAGGAAAGCGTGCTCATCGATTGCCCCCGTGAGAATCGGGATATCTTTGCATGTTCCCCCAAGGACATGACGGGTGTTCCGACGGCTCCGAGCACAAGCTACATGTCAGAGCAGATGCAAAACTAGTCAAGCAACCCCTCCGCCAACTGTCGGAAGAGAAAAGAAGAATTGTTCGTGAAGAGATAGCCCGGCTCCTAGTAGCCGGCTTCATTATGGAAGTGTTCTTTCTGGAGTGGCTTACCAATCCAGTCCTTGTACTAAAGAAGAACAACAAGTGGCGCATGGGCATTGATTACACCAGCCTCAACAAAGCTTGCCCCAAAGATCCATTTGCTTTGCCTCGGATTGATCAAGTGATAGACTCCACAGCCGGATGCGAGCTGTTGAGTTTCTTGGATGCCTACTTAGGGTACCACCAGATCAGATTAAACCTGGCCGACCACCTTCATCACACCATTCGGAGCCTTCTGCTACCTGACCATGACACTCGGCTTGAGAAATGCCGGTGCCACTTTTCAGCATTGCATGCAAAAGTGCCTCCTCAAACAGCTCGGCAGAAATGCCCACGTCTATGTAGACGATATTGTGGTGAATATGAAGAAGCGCTATACCCTTCTGGAAGATCTCAAGGAAACATTTGACAATCTGCCCCGTTTTCAAATCAAGCTCAACCCCAAGAAATGCGTCTTTGGAGTACCAGTCGGCCAGCTCCTTGGCTTCCTGGTCTCCGAGCACGACATAGAGTGCAACCATGTGAAGATCAAAGCCATCGAGAGGATGGAGATACCACCCGGCTGTGAGATGTCCAAAAGTTCACCCGGTGCTTGGCATCCATCAGTTGCTTCATCAGTCGGCTGGGAGAGAAGGCTCTTCCCCTGTATCAACTCATGAAGAAAACCACTCAATTTGAGTGGAATGACTAGGCGGACGAAGCCTTTCTCCAGCTGAAGAAGATGTTGACCACACCGCCTGTCCTGGCGGCTCCGACTGACAGAGAGCCCATGCTTCTTTATATTGTCGCAACCAGCCGGGTGGTCAGCACAGTCATTGTGGTACAACACCCAGAAGAGGACAAGGCACAACTGGTCCAGAGGCCCGTGTACTATCTGAGCGAGGTGCTTTCAGCTTCAAAGCAGAACTATCCCCACTACCAGAAGATGTGCTACAGCGTGTACTTTTCCACCAAGAAGCTCAAGACATACTTTCCAGAGCACCCCATCATGGTTGATTGCACCGCCCGAGTTGCCGAGATCATGGGCAGCCGAGATGCTTTAGGCCGGGTGGCCAAGTGGGCCATCGAGCTGGCTCCATACACCATCTTCTACCAGCCTCGCACTGCCATCAAACCCCAAGCACTGGCCGACTTCCTCATCAACTGGGCTAAGACCCAGTACCTAACGCCAGCGCCGGATTCCACCCATTGGAGGATGCACTTTGATGGTTCCAAGATGCGCACCGGTCTGGGAGCCGGCATCGTCTTCAGCTCTCCCAAAGGTGACAAGCTTAGATACACATTACAAATCCAGTTCGCCGCCTCCAATAATGTGGCCGAGTATGAGGCCCTTCTGCATGGGCTCCGGCTGGCCAAAGAACTCGGCATCCGCCGGATCCTATGCTACGGCGACTTGGATTTGGTGGTCCAACAGTCGTCCGGTGACTGGGACACCAAAGATAAACATGGCAAGCTACCGCTTCCTCATCCAGCAACTCAGCGGATATTTTGATGTCTGCGAGTTCCTACACGTGCCACGGGCCGATAACGAGCAAGCAGATGCCCTGGCATGAATCGGCTCCACCCGGCAAGCCATACCAATCGGCGTATCCCTTCAGCGCCTCCTCAAGCCGTCTATCAAGCCTTCGCTGGAATCAGATTCCATCTTCGTGCCGGCTGCCCCCCGAACAATAAACAGGGAGCTTGTCACGCACAGCGTCACTGGAGTTTTCCAGCTTTGCGTGGAGCCAGAGAAAGGCATGGCAATCCTCAAAAATATACATAAAGGTGAATGTGGCCACCACGCGGCCTCAAGATCACTTGTTGCCAAAGCTTTCCGCCACGGTTTCTTCTAGCCGACTGCTTTGGAAGACGCCAAATACTTGGTCAAGCATTGCAAGGGGTGCCAGAAATTCAGCTCCAAGCAACATCTGTCGGCTTCTGCACTCAAGACCATCCCCCTCACTTGGCCCTTTATCGTCTAGGGGCTGGACATGGTGGGCCCATTCAAGACAGCACGCGGCGGCATGACTCATATGCTTGTCGTCGTCGACAAGTTGACCAAGTGGATCGAAGCAAAGCCGATCAAGAAGTTGAATGGGCCGACTGCTGTGACCTTCATCATAGATATCACAATCTGGTACGGCATACCACACACATTATCACCGACAATGGCACAAATTTTGCCAAAGGAGCATTGGCCCGTTTCTGCGCAACGCAGGGCATCCGACTAGACTTAGCGTCCATTGCCCATCCACAGTCAAACGGCCAAGTCGAGCAAGCAAATGGCCTCATCCTCTTTGGCATCAAACCCCGACTGGTCAAGCCACTGGAGCGCTCGGCCGGCTGCTGGATCGATGAGCTGCCAGCCATCCTCTGGAGCTTGCGCACCACTCCAAACAAGTCAACCGACTTCACTCCTTTCTTCCTTGTGTACGGGGCCGAGGCTGTCATCCCAACTGACATCGAGTTCGACTCACCTCGCGTCACCATGTACACGGAGGCGGAGGCGAAGGAAGTGCGAGAAGACAACGTCGACTTGTTGGAAGAGGGCCGGCTGTTGGCACTCAGCCGGTCCGCCATCTACCAGCAAAGCCTGCGCCACTACCACAGTCGGAAGGTCAAGCCAAGATCTTTCCAAGAGGGCGACTTTGTGCTCCGACTGATCCAGCGAATAGCCGACCAGCACAAGCTCTCGGCCCCTTGGGAAGGCCCCTTCATCATCAGCAAGGCCTTGGGCAACGACTCCTACTACCTGATCGACGCACAGAAGCCTAGGCCACACAAGAGGGATGACTCCGGCAAGGAATTAGAGCGCCCATGGAATGCAATCCTCCTTCGAAGATTTTACAGTTGATGCAGTATGTACCACACTATATTTTGTATTAAGCGCAAGACATCAGGTCCCCCGAAGAGCACTCGGGGACTACCCTTTTTATCTATATGATAAGTTTTATGCCCATGAATGTGTTATTTCATTCTTCAGCCTGGCACCGGGTTCGACCAGTCGGCCCGAGGGCTTACCGCCTTGTATTATGTCAGTGCTACCTGCAGTCGGACAAGTAATGTGCCGGTATCTAGGCCCTCTCTTTCCACAAGCCACGACTCATAGATCGCCTGTCCGGCTGGCAAGAGTCATAGGTAGGAAACAATGCCCACATGAAAAATGGCTAAGGACCAAAGCATTTACATAAGATAGGCCGGCTTCCCGCCTCGCCAACCGGCTGCTGAGCAGTCGGCCGGCCGGCTTCTCACTTACCTTGCTACATCCTAAACGGTTGAAGTACTTGTTCTCCCAAACGGCTAAGTACTTGTCCCAGCCACAGTCCGCAGAGCGGCTGCCTTGCTGGCAAGATGGCAGCCAAGGGAGGGCGGCAAAGGAAAAAGCCAAAAAAGATCAAAAAGCAAGGAAAGTCGGAATTCGGCACAAGCATAGCACGTGCAAGACAATATTTACATAAGCAAGTCTCTCAAGCCAGAGTTCAATAAGTTTGAATACACCCCCAGTGGGTGGAACTGCGCAAATTTAAGAAGTATTGTTCAAAAAACTACTAGGCAGGAAAATATAAGATAAAAGTTGGCCGTCTAGGCCAAAGGAGCAGCAGGCGGGTCCGGCAGGTTGGTGGAGTCGGTGGCGCCGGCTGGTGGAGTGGCCGGCTGGCGAGTCTCGGCTTGGTCGTCTCTAGTAGCAGTCGATGCGCTTGCAAGCAGCTCGTTGCTCGAGGCACGGTCCAGTTGAGGCTGGACGTCCGCTCCATCCTCCAGCGCGGCGTCTTCACCATCCTTGCTGTCCTCGTCTTCGCCCTCGTCTTTGGAGGCGATCTCCTCCATCGAGTCATTATCGTCTTCCGGGTTCAGCCCAAACAAGTCCGGCGACACCTCAACATCCTCTTCGTTCAGCTCGGGGACGAAGAAGCTAGTGTCAGTGTACTCAGCGATTGCCGCAGCGCGATGAACGAGAGCACCCCTCACCGCCACTAACTCTTTGTTGGCCTCCTGATGGAACGTGGCCAACTGGGCTAGATCTAGCCCAGGATACCATGCCCTGACAAACTCCAAGGCCCGCCGTGCACCTGCCCGGGCCGAGGAGCCCTTCCATGCCTCGGAGCGGCCGACTGTCACATCCAGCCAGTTGGCAGTCTGACTGGGGGTGCGCGGAGCGGCGCCTGGCCAGAGGGAGGAGATCACCTGGGCTCCGACACGCTGCAGCCGGCGGAGCATCCGATGAGCCGGCTGGAGACGAGCCTGGATGGCAAGAAGCTGCTCATCGAGCGACCGGTGGGCGTTCGGCGCAATCTCTGCACCAGCCCGCCTTTGCTCTTCGTGTTTGCTTCGATGGCCTGGCTGGCGGCAACAGAGTAGCCAGGGAAGTACTCTGTGCAAGAAGATAAAATTAAATATGAAGTCGGAAGCCGGATCATATAACAGTCATCAGACGAAAGAAAGAAGAAGGCAACTCACCATCGACCATGTCCTCGATCCGGCCGTAGCCGTCATTCAACGCCCTCTCCGTATCGGCCCACTTCGAGTACTGAGTCTCGAACTCGGCTTGGAGAGCATCCTTGCTGTCCTTCACCATTTGAAGGGCCGCCTTGTGAAGCTCCGCCTAGTCGGCCAGCTCCTTGACCAGACGATCGCGCTCCTGGGCTGCCTTGCTGCACTCCTCCTCCTTGGCGTGCAGCGCGGTTTGGGCCTCGCCCAACTGTTGCTGCAAGGCTGTCGGTGTCCTGGGCATAGGGGTCCCCAGACTTTCCTGCCTGCGGCCTGCAGCGTGGCTCACCAGTGGTCCAGTACGTCCCGTCTTCGTCAATCCAAGTTCAAGACCCTTGCGAGGGGCGAAGCCTCGCGGGGCGGACGACACAAGGCTTCATCAGGGGCGGCCTCAGTAGGCAGGCTCGTGAGGAGGCGGAGAGATCAAGGCAAGGAGTACCTCGCGAGGTGCTCGTGACGCAAGCCATGACGATCAAGACCAGGCGGGCGCAAGGCGGGCGCCAGCCAGCGCAGTGTCCTCGCTTTCTCTTTGGTGCAAAGGGGGCAAGCGCAGGCGTGGAGTACCGAGGCATCGGGCAAAGGTTTCCATATCGGTGCAACGAGACCATGACCAGCAGAGCGGCAGGACGGAGATCACCGTGGAGCCCAAGACGGCGTCATCACCAGTGCCTTTGGCAGTCGAAGACCAACTTTAGTTAGGATAGCTTGTACTAGCTACCCCCTTCAAAATGGCCGTTGTTGGCTCCCTTCCCGCTCAATATTTGGGAAGAGGACCAGGGCCTCTATAAATAGAGATAGCCACCATAGTAGATATCATCGAACCCTTCCCTAGTAGAACACCACACCAGCTCAAGAACACCCCTCGCGAGGCTGTTCTTCTTCTGTACTGTTCATCATCAGCCCCAGAGGCAATCCACCACACCACACACTGGATTAGGGTATTAAACCACAACAGTGGCCTGAACCAGTATAAACCTCGTGTCCCTTGTGTTGTTCATCGTGCTAGCTTAGAATCGCGGTGAGGTTTTGGGGCGTGAATCGATAGGGAGAAGATCTTCATGCGCACCCTAGAGTTTGAACCTTAAGGGTTTTGCCGGAACACGATATCCGACATTTGGCGAGCTAGGTAGGGGTGCACCGGAATCTTCTTTCCATGGTTCTGCGTTCCATCGTTTCGTCGCATCCATGGCAGACGCTCGCCGAGCTTGCACTGAACGCCGAGCTGCTCTCGCCGCCCGCGTCGCCCAGACGGCTCCCGTCGGTGGGCCTCCTCATCGTTCTCCGTCGCCTGCCGCCAACGCCGCCACTGGCCCAGCGGGGAACAAGCAGCAAGCATCGTTGATGCATCCCTCGGTGCGGCGAGAAGGCCGCACCACCACTCTGTCGCTAACTCCAGCTGGTGCGTCGTCTCACGCTCGTCGCGCTCCGACGGACACGCAGGCCGTGTTGCTCCTGGCACGTGAGCTCCTGCACTACCGCTCCGTCGACAACCTCTACGAGGAGTGGCCGGCTTGCATCATCGAGCTCGTCAGTGCCGCAGGGGGCTCCCCTGCGTCATCCCTCTCGCTGCCTCGCCCGCCGTCCTGCATGGGTGATGCAGCTCAGGAGGTGCCTCCACCACCTCCTCCACAAGAAGGTGCCCTGGCTCCAAGGCACGCGGCCCCTGGACGAGACCCACCGCGTCCGGTGCCCGCGCGACAAGAAAGGAGCTGTCAAGAAATCCCTCGGCCCCAAGAAGGCGCTCGCGTGCTCCCGGCTCCAGCACGTCAAGACCGCATCCCTGCACCAGCACGTCAAGACCCCGTGCTGCCCCTGGCGACGGCACACAGAAACCACCAAGAGCAGGCCCCGCATCTGCAAAAAGCTCCGGTGGCAACGACAGGTTGCCGCGCC
Source organism: Triticum aestivum (assembly GCF_018294505.1). Lineage (NCBI taxonomy): Eukaryota > Viridiplantae > Streptophyta > Magnoliopsida > Poales > Poaceae > Triticum > Triticum aestivum. Next base: position 154,131,765 of record NC_057807.1, read on the forward strand.
TTCACCACCGAGCTGCGCAGCGTCGCCTGGCCAGGCAAGTTTAAGCCAGATCTGCCTCCTCGCTATGATGGAACTGCCGACCCCGCGGAGCTCCTGCAGCTCTACGATCTGGGCATCGAGGTGGTCAATGGAGACGAAAAGGTCATGGCGAACTGGTTTCCCATGGCGCTCAAGGATGGTGCCCGCACCTGGCTCCTGAACCTGCCTCCCGGCTCGATCTCCTCTTCGGACGAGATGCGTAGTCGTTTCATCACCAACTTCTAGGGCACTCGCGACCGCCCTCCGTTCATGGGTGACCTGCGCCGCATCAAGCAACAGCCTAGAGAGACCCCGCAGAAGTACATCCAGCGTTTCAACAACGCTCGCCTCAAGATTCCCAAGGTGACTAAGGAGGCCATCATCTCAGCGTTCTCTGACGGCGTCCGCGAAGTCAAGATGAAGGAGGAGCTCTCGATCCATGCGGATCTGTGCACATCTCTAGAGCTGTTCAACCTGGCGACCAAGTGCGCAAGAGCTGAGGAGGGGCGCCTCTCCCTCCTCGAGCTTCCAGCTGCTGACCCAGAAGAGAAGAAAGCCAAGGCCAAGGATGTGAAGCACAAAGGAGAAGCTATGCTCACAGCAGAACCAGACACGAAGCGCGGCAGGCACCAGCCAAAGTCGTCCAAGGGTAGCCGATTCTGCGCCTACCACAACCTCTACACCCAAAACACCAACAAATGCCAGGAGCTCAGAGCCGTTCGAGAAGGACGCGTCGGTCGACGCCCCGAGCGCAACGACAGGGGCTACGGCCAAGGAGGAGGAAGAGGTGGAGGACAATGGGACGACCGAGGCCCTGCCAGGAGTGGTGACCGCCCTCGCGAGGATCGCTGGCAGGACCAGCCTTGCGAGGGGGCTTGGAGGGATCAGCCTCATGAGGATCGCCCATAGGGCGACGCAGGCCTTCCTCCTCTGGCACCACCGCCAAGAAGGAATGATGACCACCACCAGGATGAGAGGGCTGGGGGCTTCCAGGAGCCACGTGCTATCGCTTGCATCCTTGGCGGTGCCCAGGCCCCAGCCTCTCAGCGCATCTTCAAGCAGTTTGCTCATGAGGTGAATGCAGTCCTCCCCAAGCTCGAGGCCATGCGCCCTCTCAGGTGGTCCACGTGCGCCATCACATTCAGCTCAATGGATCAACTCAAGTGTGCAGCTACAACTGGCATCCTCCCAATGATCTGCTCCCCAGTCATCAACAACGTGCAAGTTACCAGGACCCTCCTTGATGGAGGCACATGACTCAACGTTCTGTCCGTCAAGACGTTCAACAACCTTCAAGTGCCTTATGATCAACTTCAGCCGACCAAGCCTTTCTCGGGGGTCCATCATGGCTCCACTACTCCAATGGGGCAGGTTCACCTCCCTGTCACTTTCGGACAGCGCAAGAACTACCGGACCAAGCTCATCGACTTCGACGTTGCCCACATTCTCCTGCCATACAATGCCATCCTCGGGTATCCAGCCCTGGCCAAGTTCATGGCGATAACTCACCATGGTTACAATGTCCTCAAGATGCCAGGAAGCGGTGGAATCATCACAATCCCCAGCGAAGAGAAGGATTGCAGTGTGCTGCCTCGAGCGCGCCTTTCAAGCTGCATTAATCGAAGACATTGCAGACCCTTTACATGCCCCCACGGGGTGTTCTCTTAATTCCTCGCAGGGAACAAAAGGTGTGAATCCTAAGGAGCCATAATTACACGCGCCCCCATGGCCGACGCGATCATCAACAGTGGGCCACGGGAGGCCGGCGCCAACCCCATCCAGATCAACCGCGCCGGCGATCTGATGTAGCCGCCTTGCTCCGGGCACAACGCGAGCTCAGGTGCACGTAGCTGTCGTCGCTCGTCTCCGGAGTCACGAAGAGCTCGGGAGAGTCATTGGACCCCCAAGCATCGCCACTGCTACCGGAGGAGCCGTTGGGGAAGCGGGTGGTAGGCCTAGCCCTTGCCACATCGATGTCCTGGCTGCCTCCTCTGGGGCAACACTTCAGCCGGCGGCCTTTTACATCGAAGACCTTGAAGAGCATCAAGGAGGTGCCATCGTAGTCAAAATGAATCACGAGGGCACCCCCTGTTCGGCAGACTCGGGCGATCTCGCCCCAGCCTTGGGTCATGTAGACCTAGCCCGGAGCGACTACTTCAACCTCCGCTCCCATTGCCGGGGTACCGCAGTCGGCGTGCTATAACCAAAGGTCGAGTGGCCCCCTCGGCGGCATCTGGAAGGTGAAGAAGGGAGGAAAGCGGATCCAGGTGCTCGGAGGCATCGCAACATGGAGCACAAGCTCGCGAGAGGAGTCCGTGGCGTGGACTCCAGGAGCAAGGGCGTGCACCACCATGGCCCGTCGGCCTCGCCGACGGCGTGGGCAGCGTCGCTCAGCGTCTCCTTCTCCAGGGCCCTCGGCCCGGGCATACAGAGGAAGCGGGAACCCAGGAGGCGGCGGCTCATACCAAGGCCTCGACATCTCCGGCCCCGCAACTTCGACGCGGCGGCCTGTGACCAGCTGCTTCTTCGGTGGGAGCGGGCCAGGCCCCTCCCCGTGGGGCCTTTCCTTTCTCCTCGGCTGAGAACCGGCAGATCGGTGCCATTGGCGGCAAGATGGAGGAGGAGCAAGGAAGAAGAAGCAAGCGGAGCAAGAAGAGAAGCGGAGACGCCCACGTCCAATCAACCTCCATGCGGCGACCAAGGCCACTTGCTGTTGGGGCCCACGGCGCTCCGCACTTGCCCTTTGGCTTCGCTGCTAAGCCAAGTCCGAGCGCGCCTTGGGCTCGGGGGCTACTGTCGGCGTTCTGGGAATGGGGGTCCCCAGACTTGCCTGCCTGCGGCCTACGGCGTGGCTCAGCAATGGCCCAGTACGACCCGTCTTCATCAACCCAAGTTCAAAACCCTCGCGACGGGCCAAGCCTCAAGGGGCGGACGACACAAGGCTTCCTCAGGGGCGGCCTCACCAGGCAGGCTCGCGTGGAGGCGGAGAGATCAAGGCAAGGAGTACCTCACGAGGTGCTCGTGACACAAGCCATGATGAGCAAGACCAGGCGGGCGCCAGGCGGGCACCAGCCAGCGCAGTGTCCTCGCTTCCTCTTTGGTGCAAAGGGGGCAAGCACATGCGCGGAGTACTAAGGCATCAGACAAAGGTTTCCATATCAGTGCAATGAGACCAAGACCAGCAAAGCGGTAGGACGGAGATCACTGTGGAGCCCAAGACGGCGTCATCGCCAGTGCCTTTGGCAGTCGAAGACCAACTTTAGTCAGGATAGCTTGTACTAGCTGCCCCCCTTTTAAAATGGTCGTTGTTGGCTCCCTTCCCGCTCAATATTTGGGAAGAGGACCAGGGCCTCTATAAATAGAGATAGCCACCACAGTAGAGATCATCGAATCCTTCCCTAGTAGAACACCGCACCAGCTCAAGAACGCCCCTTGCGAGGTTGTTCTTCCTCTGTACTGTTCATCATCAGCCCCAGAGGCAATCCACAACACCACACACTGGATTAGGGTATTACACCACAACGGTGGCCCGAACCAGTATAAACCTCGTGTCCCTTGTGTTGTTCATCGTGCTAGCTTAGAATGACGGCGAGGTTTTGTGCGCACCCCAGAGTTTGAACCTTAAGGGTTTTGCCGGAACCCGATATCCGACAAAGGCGGCGTTTGCCTCTACAAAGACAGCAAAGAAAGACAGCCAGTAAGCATGAAAGAAGACAAGAATTTGCCAGAGAGATCTGTCCCGACTGCTCAGCAGTCGGCCCGAATCTCGAGGACTACACCCAGCGGGTGTGCTGACGCGCCCCCGCGCGAGAGAGAGAAGGCGGAGTTATTACTCCAGCTCTCGGATAAATGAGCGGTCCGCTAGGCCAGCTCCCGGACCTGGGAGTTGAAGGCGGTCGCGCGGAGGTTGTGATAATCCTGCAACAAAGACAACAGAAAAGAAAGCAAGTCAACACTAGAGCCTACTTGAAAGTTCCAGGCCGCCTGCTTAGTAGCCGGCCCGGAACTCAGGGACTACACCCAGTGGGTGCTCTGACGCGCCCCCACGGAAAAGTACAAGAATAAAAAACAAGAGGCATACTCGGATGACCGCTCACGATGCCAGGAACTCATGCGTGTAATGCCGGAGAGCAGCGGCCTGAGCTTGGAGCTGGGCCCGGAGGTCCTGCGCGGTCGTTCCGCCCCCAGGCATCCAATCCGGCGAGCCAATGATGGTGGCCTCCACCTCTAGGGCCGACGAGCTTGCGGCCCCGGCCTCCTGCGGCCGTGGCGCCAAAGCCGCCTTTGCCGCACGCCGGCGTGCCGGGGAGCGGTCCGTGATGGTCGCCTCCGCTACCAGCTACCACCAGCCAGCAGTGCCGGTGGCACATCAGGCTGGCCGCCTTGCTCCTCAGCGGTCAGCATCGGCGGAGGCATCTCCCCTCCAGGGTGACGCCGTCGCCCCCTCCCTCTCCATGACTGGATGGTCCCGGACGGCTACTCCAGTCGGCGCCAAGATCTCAGGCCGGGGTGGCGCGGCGCGGAGGGGGGTGACGAGTTGCGGAGCCTGGCCGCGTGCGGCCTCTTCCACTTGCGCCTTGGCAGCGGCGTCCGCTTGGGCCTTGGTCGCGGCGTCGGCTTGCGCCCTTGTGGCCGCGTCCACCTCCTCCAACGCCGCCTTGGCCACCGCCGCCTTCTGCCGCACCGCCTCCTCCCGTTCCTCGCGCGCCTCCTGCGCGTTCCTCTCCATCACCGCCTGGAGCTCGGCGTGCGGGTCCACACGGTGGGTGTTGGCGGAGCCATCCGCCGTCCCAACCACGGAGGCGGCGCCAGACCGCTCAAGAGAGAGCGGGGCCCTGATCAAGCAAAATAAAAAATAACTCAGAATGATGTTTGTAAGGAAAAGGAAGAAAGGGCGCGAGAGGAATCAACACTTACGCAGACAACGTCGGGGGCTGCTTCACGGTCTTCTGGCATCGGGCCACCTTCGCGGCGGCCTCCTCCCGCTTGGTCGCCGCCGCCGAGCTCTTAAATCTCTTTGGCCGGATGCCGTACTGCGACGAGCCGACTCAGCGCTTTTGTGCGCCGCGTGGAGCAGTCGGCGCTGCTGATGAGCTCGCGCCCGCATGTTCGGCGACTGGCGGGCGGCGCGGCGCAATCTCCTCATCGTCATCCGGCCAATCATCATGGCCGCATCCACCTCCGGAGCCACCTGCTGCACCACCACCACCCGTGGGGTCGTCTTCTTCCAGGGCAGCCTCCCCCAAGTCGGGGTCGTCCACATCGCTCACCGAACGGTCGGGTAGGTACTCGTGGCCCTGCTCCATGGCGTTGGCCGTTGACTGGGTGGTGAAGATCTGCATCATGACCGATTGGTTAGGCGACAAAGGAGAACGCGACAACTAAAGAGAAAAGAGAAAGAGTTAAGGACTCACCTGTAACGCCCCGAGACCGATGTGCCAGGTGTCGTGCAGTTATTCGCTGTTGTTGCGTTGTCATTGCTTGCGTGTCATGCATCTCATATCATGTCATCATGTGCATTGCATTTGCATACGTGTTCGTCTCATGCATCCGAGCATTTTCCCCGTTGTCTGTTTTGCAATCCGGCGCTTCGTTCTCCTCCGGTGATCATTTCTACCTTTCTTTCTTGTGTGGGGATTAAACATTTCCGGATTGGACCGAGACTTGTCATGCGGCCTTGGTTTACTACCGGTAGACCGCCTGTCAAGTTTCGTACCATTTGGACTTCGTTTGATACTCCAACGGTTAACCGAGGGACCGAGAAGGCCTCGTGTGTGTTGCAGCCCAACACCCTTCCATTTTGGCCCAAAACCCACCTAACTCTGTTCCATCATCTCGGTCGTTCGATCACGATCGCGTGGCCGAAAACCGCACCTCATTTGGAGCTTCCTAGCTCCCTCTACCTATAAAAGAGCACCCCTCCCCGAAATTTTGGATCATTTCGCGGATGAAACCCTAACTTCAGCCTCTCCGCGCCGCCGGACACTTCTCCCCCACAGCCCGGACAATGTCCGCCGCCCGCTGCCACGTCCCTCCGACCAATGAGGGCGAGCCACGTCAGCTCCGCCGCCCCTCTCCTCCACACAGACGCCGCCACATGTCCTCCCCGCGCCCCACTTCGTCGGGGCCCGGAGGAGCCCAGATCCGGCCCTCCCCGGGCCCGAGCCGGGCCGCCGTTTCCCCGCACAACCGCCGCCCACGTCCGTCGTCTTCACCATCTCCGGTCGCCAAAATCGCCCGCCGGAGCGCTCCGCCTCGCCGGTGCGGTTCCCCACGCCCGTCGCTGGCCACCGCCAGGTCTTCGCGCCGCCGCCCGCACTCGGCGCCGCCTCTTTGCCCGTCGCCTCGCGCCGCCTCCCGGAGCGCGTCGCCGCCGTCGACCCTCGCCGGAGGCCCGCCGCCCGCGCCGTGCTTCGTCGCCGCCCCTGCCTCCCCGATCCGATCGGGATCGAGGGAGCCGACGAGCGCGCCCCGTTGACCCTCCGCGTGGGCCTCGCAGGCCGCAGCGCGCCAAGGCCCAGCGCCAGCCTCTCCTCTCTGCTGGGCCGCCCGCCAGCTCCCCGGCCCATCTCCAGCGCCGGCCTCGCTCGGCCTCCTCCCTAGCTCCCTTCGCCAGCCGCGTGGGCCGCAGCGCCAGGCCCAGCCGGGCCACCTCCTCCGCACCGCGCCAGCCCAGCTGGCCTGCCTCTCCCTCCGACCGGGCCGCAGCCCAGGGTTGAGCCGACCCCCAGCGCCCCCTCCTCTATTTTTTTTTCTTTCTCTGTTGGGCTTGCCCAGTTTCAGCCCGATCATGTTTTTTTCTCGTCCTGCGATTTTGTCTAATATTCCAGAGATTGCAGTTTTGCAGAATAACCCCCTAGCTTCATGCATTTAATAACTAATCAACGGTGCATCCATTGTAAAAACTTTGTATATGAAACTTGCTCAGAATTTTGTGTAGATTAATGATATCCAACTTTCATCTATGTTTGAAATGTTAAGAATGTTGTTTGCATTAATTTACTCCTATGCCATGCTAAAATGCTTTATTTCATAACTAAATAACCGTAGCTCCGAATTAAATAAACTTTATATGTAAATGGGGTAGAAAAATGTCTAGTTTAACGTGGTGCACTCATCTTGCATGTTTAACAACTCTAAAATATTGTTTAGGGCAGAACAGTACCAAATCTAAAATATGCTATGGGGATTTTCCGGAATTGTTGTTCGTTACTTCCGGCCTCATTTAAACTTGCCTAGATAGGTAGTTTCGTTGTGCTTCACCCTCTTGCCATGTTAAACAACATTTAATATTGTTGAGTACATAAACGAGATCAAACTAAATAACGTGTCGTGGTGTTTCATCAATAAGCAACTCGTTGCGTATTGAGCTCCACTTAATTTGTAGTGTTGTTTGTTGCACTTTGCCATGCCATGTTTCATTAAACCGGACATGCATCATACTCGATTGTGCATCGTGCCATGTTGTTGTGTTGGTTGTTTACTATGTTGTGTGCTTATTTTCCGGTGTTTGCTTCTTCGGGTTGGTTCCGATAACGTCGAGGTTGTGAGGATCCATTCGTCTACGTCCGTTTGTCTTCTTCATGGACTCGTTCTTCTTCCTTGCGGGATTTCAGGCAAGATGACCATACCCTCGAAATCACTACTATCTTTGCTATGCTAGTTTGCTCGCTCTTTTGCTATGCCAATGCTACGATGCCTACCATTTGCTTGTCAGCCTCCCAAATTGCCATGCTAAACCTCTAATCCACCATGTCCTAGCAAACCGTTGTTTGGCTATGTTACCGCTTTGCTCAGCCCCTCTTATAGCGTTGCTAGTTGCAGGTGAAGATTGGATGCCGTTCCTTGTTGGGATATTTTTCTACTTGTTGGGATATCACTATATATCTGATTTAATTAATGCATCTATATACTTGGTAAAGGGTGGAAGGCTCGGCCCTATGCCTGGTGTTTTGTTCCACTCTTGCCGCCCTAGTTTCCGTCATATCGGTGTTATGTTCCCGGATTTTGCGTCCCTTACGCGGTTGGGCTATAATGGGAACCCCTTGACAGTTCGCCTTAAGTAAAGCTTTTCCAGCAATGCCCAACATTGGTTTTACCATTTGCCACCTAGCCTTTTCTTTTCCCTTGGGGGTCGCGCGCCCAAGGGTCATCATTATTTTTAACCCCCCCCCCCGGGCCAGTGCTCCTCTGAGTGTTGGTCCGAACTGAGCTGCCTGCGGGGCCACCTCGGGGAAACTTGAGGGTTGGTTTTACTCGTAGCTAGTCTCATCTGAGTGTGCCCTGAGAAAGAGATATGTGCAGCTCCTATCGGGATTTGTCGGCACATTCGGGCGGTGTTGCTGGTTTAGTTTTACCCTGTCGAAATGTCTTGTTGTACCGGGATACCGAGTCTGATCGGAATGTCTCGGGTGGAGGTCTATTCCTTCGTTGACCGTGAGAGCTTGTGATGGGCTAAGTTGGGACACCCCTGCAGGGATTTGAACTTTCGAAAGCCGTGCCCGCGGTTATGGGCAGATGGGAATTTGTTAACGTCCGGTTGTAGAAAACCCGAAGTTGACCTTAATTAAAATACATCAACCGTGTGTGTAACCGTGATGGTCTCTTTCCGGCGGAGTCCGGGAAGTGAACACGGTGTTGGAGTTATGCTTGACGTAGGTTGCTATAGGATCACTTCTTGATCATACTTTTATCGACCGTGCTTTGCCTTCTCTTCTCGCTCTCATTTGCGTATGTTAGCCACCATATATGCTAGTCGCTTGCTGCAGCTCCACCTCATTACTCCATCCTTCCTATAAGCTTAAATAGTCTTGATCTCGCGGGTGCGAGATTGCTGAGTCCCTGTGGCTCACAGATACTTCCAAAACCAGTTTGCAGGTGCCTATGTTACCGAGCAGGTGACGCAACCAAGCTCAAGGAGGAGCTCGATGAAGATCTTGCCCTTTGTGTTGTTTCGTTCTAGTTTATCAGTAGTGGAGCCCAGTTGGGGTCGATCGGGGACCTTTGTCGCTTTTGGGGTACTTCTTTTATTTTGGTTCCGTAGTCGGACCTTGATTGTATCTGGATGATGTAATGCTTTATTCATGTAATTGTGTGAAGTGGCGATTGTAAGCCAACTATGTATCTCTTTCCCTTATGTATTACATGGGTTGTGTGAAGATTACCTCACTTGCGACATTGCTTTCAATGCGGTTATGCCTCTAAGTCGTGCTTCGACACGTGGGAGATATAGCCGCATCGAGGGCGTTACAAGTTGGTAATCAGAGCCTTCCCCGACCTTAGGAGCCCCATTGCTTGATCGTTTTTAGCGGCCGAGTTGTGTCTAGAAAAATGTTTTGAGTCCTTTAGGAATTATATATCGGAGAGTTAGGAATTCTTTTTACTCTCCAGTCTCTTCATCGCTCTGGTAAGGCATCCTGACGTAGAGTTTTGACTCGTCTCTTCTCAAATTTCACTAAAAAAAATTTAGGATCACGCGGGTATCTTGGAATCGTTCCGATGGTTTTATGATGAGAACATTGTCTTGGTGCCTCCTGTCAGGGGTTTACTGGAAGTGTCCCGAGGAGTTGAGCTCTGAGGTGTTGTCGTCATAATTTTATCGTTGCAGTTCTGGAATACCTGAGTTTAGTACGCTGACATCGAAAATCTCTTTTATGCAGTTGTTGGTGAGATAACCCCGATAACCCAGTACTGAGGTGAGTACGGGAGTATTGCCATAACTTGTATAACGGATGATTTTCGAAGGTTGAGGTAGATGATTTCCGAAGGTTTCTTGGTTATGTGTTGAAGGATGGATACAGCTGGATGTAGGATTTGTTAGTTTGTGTGAGATATTATGCTTCCCCTGTATCCCCAACACCTGATTGCATAACCGGAAAGGTTCGGGAGTTTCATAAGTGGGAATTCAAGTAGCTCTTAGGATATCTTTCCGATAGATGTATGATATGAAATTGGGGTTCGACGTCTAGTGGTCCGCCTATTCACGGTCGATTTTACAGTGGTCTCGTTGTGTCTTAAAGAACCCTTGGCTATGCTGGTTCGGGGACGCTTCGTATGTCATGTGCACTGCCTTGTACATGATGGTGTTGTACGATCGAGCCCGTGTAGGCCCCACCACGAAAACTTCGGACGAAATCTCTATCATATGTTTGTTCCGGCTTATTTCGCAAGTCAATTCTTTGTTTTGTTTTGAGTTGTGGTATTCGAGTTGCTTCGAAGTCAAATGTTGATTCCATACCTTCCCCAAATGGTGTTCTCATACTTCGGTGTGAATACTAATCCTTCTTGATCATCGAGATTGTGTTGTCAATCCTTTTTAACCGGTGTGCTCCTCCTCAAGTGGATCCAATCATTTCAACATCAGTAAGATCAATTATCTCTTCTTCTCAATGGTGTTATTTCTTCCATCTCCAAGTTGCCTTTGTTTTTTCCCACCCTCCCTCCCTTTGTTTTTCTCCAAGGATTCAGATTTCTTATCCAAGTATCCATCTTATTGATGTGAAATCTCTCCATTCTTTTCCTTCAATGTTCTTATCCGGTGATTCTCATGAAGTTTCTAACGGAGCTTCAAGTTCGTCATTCTTCTTTCTTTCTTCTCCGGTGGATTCAAGTCAAGTTTTGTTGATCATACCTTTTTTTTCCTCGTTTCAATGCTTTCTCATGTCGGTGCAATTCTTAATCATTCACTTCTCGTTATTCAATTGTTCCGGAGTGCTCAAGATATTTCGAAGATTCATGTTACCACTCTGCTTTCGTTCAAACTCTTTTGAGGATGTTATATCATTTAAGCCTTTTAATTCAACCGGTGCAACATCTCTTTTAAATTTTTTCAACGGTGTTCTTTTGAGTGGGCTCTAACCCACAGGTCTTTTCCCAGGATCTTACCTGACTCTTCTATTTTCCCAGAGCTATCCTAAATTCTTCTCTAAGTTTGACGTAAGAATGAGTTATCATCAATCAAATGCTTTTCTCCAAGATCTTTCAAATTCTTTTCATAGTTGGCTCAACCTCTTCGCTTTTGATTCTTCCGGTATGCCTCAATAATTCTTGGTGGTGTTTCTCGTTGTCATTCTCATCATTTGAAGACCGAAGAAGAGTTTCTCTTTAATCTTGCTCTATTCTCTTCAAGATTCATGGTGCTAGCTTGTTGCCATCCTCTCATAATTGTTTTCGATTGTGAGAATCTTTTTCACCCATCAGGAGATATTTAAGAGTCTCCTCAGTTTGGTTATCCGGAGCCCATCATCGAAGATTTATTCATTCTCAGTTTGCAGTTATCATTCTCCGATCTTACCGGTGCCTTGTTCAAGTGATCTTTAATCGGCTCGTGCTCTCTTCGTTCTCATGTATCTAGATTGTCTCAGGTATCTTCGTTCATTTCACTATTCTTCCCGGTGTTTCTTTGTCTTCCCTTAATTCATTTTCAATTTGTACGATGGTTCGTTCAAGATTTTTTTTCTTCTTTCTTATCATATCAATTCATTTGTTGCCCCAATCCTACCGGTGGTTCGTTGAAGACCTTCTCAAGTTTATGTTATATCTCTCTTAATCTTTTCTATGAGAATAAGTAATATGTCAAATCCGTTGATTGTCACCAATTTAATTGGTGAAGGATAGACATAACATAATTCTTATTCTTGTTTAATCAAGTTTATTCAATTCCGGAGTGGCTCATCGTATCACATTCTCAGTTCGAGTTGCTCATCTTTTCTTTCCCGAAGTTCCAAGCTCTAATTATCATTCCAAAGATCTATCTAACCATTGCAAGGGTTCAACTTGTGTTTTCAACTTCTCTTTCTTCTCGTTATCCTTTCATTACCGGAGTTCTTCTTGGAGATTCTACATGTTGGTTCATCAAGGATTTATATTCCTTCTCAAAATGTTCATCGAGATTCTTTTCTAAGGAGTTCAAGCATTCTTCATCTTGCTATCCGGAGTGCATTTCTGTCTGCCTTATCATTCGAGGTGGTATTATGTCATTCTTGATAATTAAGTTCGGGTTTTCATGATTCACATGTTGTCATGAATGAGATATTTTAAATCCATCAATCTCTTCATTGGAATTATCTTGAGTTATATTTCACCTATAGCCTTCCCTAAGGATTGTTGCTAATTTTGGTGCTTGTAAATGATCCAAGTACTTCATTTATCCTCCCGGTGATATAAGTTTCTCGTCTCCTCGTTCATATCAATCCAATTCTTCTTCCCGTGAGTGGCAGGTTGTCATCTCATAATTTGAGATGTATTTCATAAGACCATATCAAGATTATTCTTTTCGTTGTTGGTTTTCAACAACTCCATTCTAGCATTTGTTGTATCCGTGATCTCTCAAGATCTTGTTTCCCTTCGTTCCGGAGTCATTGTGATGTTGCTCTTTTCAACCCATCATCTCGTTTGTCAAAGATCATGTTCTTTTCGTGCTTATCCATTTAACCAAAGTGTCGTGTCCTCTGCTCAAGTTCTTTTCATCTTATCTAGGCTTGTATCACTTTTCAACCGGAGTGCTGTTCGAATTTGGTCTTCCTTGGTCCCCTTCCTTAACCGGCGTGTTTTCAATATATATCTTCCCTTCAACCTCAAGGTTTTCCGCAAATGCTCTTTGTCCCTCGTTTCTAACGTAGTGTTTTCGACCTAGTTCACCTTCGTGGTATTCTTTTCTCGAATTTGTTCAACCTCGCAAGGTTCTTTGGTTTCACTCATTTGTAAAAGAAGCAACTTAGTTTTACCTCTTCTCTTTCTTTTCCGTTGCCCCTCCAGTGCCATTCTAGATCTCGGGACGAGATCCTCTCGTAGTGGTGGAGTGTTGTAACGCCCCGAGACCGATGTGCCAGGTGTCGTGCAGTTATTCGCTGTTGTTGCGTTGTCATTGCTTGCGTGTCATGCATCTCATATCATGTCATCATGTGCATTGCATTTGCATACGTGTTCGTCTCATGCATCCGAGCATTTTCCCCGTTGTCTGTTTTGCAATCCGGCGCTTCGTTCTCCTCCGGTGATCATTTCTACCTTTCTTTCTTGTGTGGGGATTAAACATTTCCGGATTGGACCGAGACTTGTCATGCGGCCTTGGTTTACTACCGGTAGACCGCCTGTCAAGTTTCGTACCATTTGGACTTCGTTTGATACTCCAACGGTTAACCGAGGGACCGAGAAGGCCTCGTGTGTGTTGCAGCCCAACACCCTTCCATTTTGGCCCAAAACCCACCTAACTCTGTTCCATCATCTCGGTCGTTCGATCACGATCGCGTGGCCGAAAACCGCACCTCATTTGGAGCTTCCTAGCTCCCTCTACCTATAAAAGAGCACCCCTCCCCGAAATTTTGGATCATTTCGCGGATGAAACCCTAACTTCAGCCTCTCCGCGCCGCCGGACACTTCTCCCCCACAGCCCGGACAATGTCCGCCGCCCGCTGCCACGTCCCTCCGACCAATGAGGGCGAGCCACGTCAGCTCCGCCGCCCCTCTCCTCCACACAGACGCCGCCACATGTCCTCCCCGCGCCCCACTTCGTCGGGGCCCGGAGGAGCCCAGATCCGGCCCTCCCCGGGCCCGAGCCGGGCCGCCGTTTCCCCGCACAACCGCCGCCCACGTCCGTCGTCTTCACCATCTCCGGTCGCCAAAATCGCCCGCCGGAGCGCTCCGCCTCGCCGGTGCGGTTCCCCACGCCCGTCGCTGGCCACCGCCAGGTCTTCGCGCCGCCGCCCGCACTCGGCGCCGCCTCTTTGCCCGTCGCCTCGCGCCGCCTCCCGGAGCGCGTCGCCGCCGTCGACCCTCGCCGGAGGCCCGCCGCCCGCGCCGTGCTTCGTCGCCGCCCCTGCCTCCCCGATCCGATCGGGATCGAGGGAGCCGACGAGCGCGCCCGTTGACCCTCCGCGTGGGCCTCGCAGGCCGCAGCGCGCCAAGGCCCAGCGCCAGCCTCTCCTCTCTGCTGGGCCGCCCGCCAGCTCCCCGGCCCATCTCCAGCGCCGGCCTCGCTCGGCCTCCTCCCTAGCTCCCTTCGCCAGCCGCGTGGGCCGCAGCGCCAGGCCCAGCCGGGCCACCTCCTCCGCACCGCGCCAGCCCAGCTGGCCTGCCTCTCCCTCCGACCGGGCCGCAGCCCAGGGTTGAGCCGACCCCCAGCGCCCCCTCCTCTATTTTTTTTTCTCTGTTGGGCTTGCCCAGTTTCAGCCCGATCATGTTTTTTTCTCGTCCTGCGATTTTGTCTAATATTCCAGAGATTGCAGTTTTGCAGAATAACCCCCTAGCTTCATGCATTTAATAACTAATCAACGGTGCATCCATTGTAAAAACTTTGTATATGAAACTTGCTCAGAATTTTGTGTAGATTAATGATATCCAACTTTCATCTATGTTTGAAATGTTAAGAATGTTGTTTGCATTAATTTACTCCTATGCCATGCTAAAATGCTTTATTTCATAACTAAATAACCGTAGCTCCGAATTAAATAAACTTTATATGTAAATGGGGTAGAAAAATGTCTAGTTTAACGTGGTGCACTCATCTTGCATGTTTAACAACTCTAAAATATTGTTTAGGGCAGAACAGTACCAAATCTAAAATATGCTATGGGGATTTTCCGGAATTGTTGTTCGTTACTTCCGGCCTCATTTAAACTTGCCTAGATAGGTAGTTTCGTTGTGCTTCACCCTCTTGCCATGTTAAACAACATTTAATATTGTTGAGTACATAAACGAGATCAAACTAAATAACGTGTCGTGGTGTTTCATCAATAAGCAACTCGTTGCGTATTGAGCTCCACTTAATTTGTAGTGTTGTTTGTTGCACTTTGCCATGCCATGTTTCATTAAACCGGACATGCATCATACTCGATTGTGCATCGTGCCATGTTGTTGTGTTGGTTGTTTACTATGTTGTGTGCTTATTTTCCGGTGTTTGCTTCTTCGGGTTGGTTCCGATAACGTCGAGGTTGTGAGGATCCATTCGTCTACGTCCGTTTGTCTTCTTCATGGACTCGTTCTTCTTCCTTGCAGGATTTCAGGCAAGATGACCATACCCTCGAAATCACTACTATCTTTGCTATGCTAGTTTGCTCGCTCTTTTGCTATGCCAATGCTACGATGCCTACCATTTGCTTGTCAGCCTCCCAAATTGCCATGCTAAACCTCTAATCCACCATGTCCTAGCAAACCGTTGTTTGGCTATGTTACCGCTTTGCTCAGCCCCTCTTATAGCGTTGCTAGTTGCAGGTGAAGATTGGATGCCGTTCCTTGTTGGGATATTTTTTCTACTTGTTGGGATATCACTATATATCTGATTTAATTAATGCATCTATATACTTGGTAAAGGGTGGAAGGCTCGGCCCTATGCCTGGTGTTTTGTTCCACTCTTGCCGCCCTAGTTTCCATCATATCGGTGTTATGTTTCCGGATTTTGCGTCCCTTACGCGGTTGGGCTATAATGGGAACCCCTTGACAGTTCGCCTTAAGTAAAGCTTTTCCAGCAATGCCCAACATTGGTTTTACCATTTGCCACCTAGCCTTTTCTTTTCCCTTGGGGGTCGCGCGCCCAAGGGTCATCATTATTTTTAACCCCCCCGGGCCAGTGCTCCTCTGAGTGTTGGTCCGAACTGAGCTGCCTGCGGGGCCACCTCGGGGAAACTTGAGGGTTGGTTTTACTCGTAGCTAGTCTCATCTGAGTGTGCCCTGAGAAAGAGATATGTGCAGCTCCTATCGGGATTTGTCGGCACATTCGGGCGGTGTTGCTGGTTTAGTTTTACCCTGTCGAAATGTCTTGTTGTACCGGGATACCGAGTCTGATCGGAATGTCTCGGGTGGAGGTCTATTCCTTCGTTGACCGTGAGAGCTTGTGATGGGCTAAGTTGGGACACCCCTGCAGGGATTTGAACTTTCGAAAGCCGTGCCCGCGGTTATGGGCAGATGGGAATTTGTTAACGTCCGGATGTAGAAAACCCGAAGTTGACCTTAATTAAAATACATCAACCGTGTGTGTAACCGTGATGGTCTCTTTCCGGCGGAGTCCGGGAAGTGAACACGGTGTTGGAGTTATGCTTGACGTAGGTTGCTATAGGATCACTTCTTGATCATACTTTTATCGACCGTGCTTTGCCTTCTCTTCTCGCTCTCATTTGCGTATGTTAGCCACCATATATGCTAGTCGCTTGCTGCAGCTCCACCTCATTACTCCATCCTTCCTATAAGCTTAAATAGTCTTGATCTCGCGGGTGCGAGATTGCTGAGTCCCTGTGGCTCACAGATACTTCCAAAACCAGTTTGCAGGTGCCTATGTTACCAAGCAGGTGACGGAACCAAGCTCAAGGAGGAGCTCGATGAAGATCTTGCCCTTTGTGTTGTTTCGTTCTAGTTTATCAGTAGTGGAGCCCAGTTGGGGTCGATCGGGGACCTTTGTCGCTTTTGGGGTACTTCTTTTATTTTGGTTCCGTAGTCGGACCTTGATTGTATCTGGATGATGTAATGCTTTATTCATGTAATTGTGTGAAGTGGCGATTGTAAGCCAACTATGTATCTCTTTCCCTTATGTATTACATGGGTTGTGTGAAGATTACCTCACTTGCGACATTGCTTTCAATGCGGTTATGCCTCTAAGTCGTGCTTCGACACGTGGGAGATATAGCCGCATCGAGGGCGTTACATCACCATAGGCGACGGGTGCACGCGGGAGTACGGCTCCTTGCCGAACTACCACTCCTCCTCCGGGAACTTGCAGTTCGAGATGGAGTTCACCAGATGATCCACCTTCGGGCGCGGCATCTCCCTGGTGCACATCAGGCACGGGTCTCGGTGCCCGCTCATCTGGCTGATCATATGAGGCCGACCTTGAAGGGGAGCACCAGACGCACCACGAAGGCGGTCAGCAGATCCGACCCCCTGAGGCCTTCTACCTCCGTCATCACCTTGAGCCGTGCGATGGCGGCGGAGTAGGCGGCTGACAAAGTATTCAGGCAGAACACCCAGTTGGTGTGGGGTTCAGCCGGCGGGCCGGCTACATAAGCCGGCAGGCTGACAAAGTCCGCTGCTGGGTGGACATTCTTGACATAAAAATATGATTTTTGCCACAGCTTGATGGACTGTGTAAAGCTGATGGACGGGAAGAAGTTGTCGGCGCCTGGACGCCGCACCGCGCCGAAGGCGCCGCACTGAGCCGCCTTCCCCTTGGCGTAAGTGCCGAGCTTGCTGTAGAAAAACTCCCCTAGAGCTTGAGAGTGGGGAGGATGCCAGGATAGCCTTCACAGAGAGTTACGAAGGCCGACAGCAGCACCACCGTGTTCGGTGTGAGGTGGTGCAGCTGGAGTCTATAGAATTGGAGGAAGGAGCGGAAGAAGCCGCTCGCCGGCAGGCCGCAGCCGCGAAGGCAATGCGACAGGAAGATGACGCGCTCGCCTTCCTCCAACGCTGGCGAAATCTGCCTCTTGGGGGGCATGCGTACCTCTACAAAGCCCTCTCCAGGCAGCCGCCGCGTTTGGCGAAGGAAGGGGATGTGGTCCTCGTGGATGTCGGAGTCGTCCCAAGCCCCGGAGCTTGCCTGCTCGCGCGCCATGAGCACTTGGAGGTTGACGAGGGCGCAGTGCGGCGGCGAGTACGCGAGCCTGCGGCGGAGCAATGTTGCTGCGGGGTGGCTAGAAACGGCATCGACGAACCGCGGCGGCAGCAGAGAGAGGAAGAAGAAGATGGCGAAGGGGAGGAGGGCGCGCATGCGACTGCCGCTCCCCTCCTCCCCCTACTTATTGCCCCGGGTGGCTGAGCCGAGGGGGCGGGACATGGGGATCATGGGATTAACTGCGCCCACGACCCCACGACCCCGCGTTTACCGTGCCATAACGGCGTGCCTTTATTATGCCCGGAATGCGCATGGCGAGGCCATAGCGGATCTGTGCGCATGGCGAGGCGCAGTAGTGACGGGCCCCAGCCTGCGGCAGTGACCCGTCACACTCGCGGGCTAGCAGGCTGGTCCAGCTAGCTAGCGCCGCGTGGCACGAGGTCAGCAGGCAGCCGGTCGGCACCCGGCGAGCTTGCCACCTAGCTCCTGCCTTCACATTTCGAAATCACGAGACGGCACGCTTGGTCGCGGCCGACTCCTAGCTGTCGGCTCTTCGGAATAGGAAGCTGCTGAGGCCTCTCGCCCTTTCAGCCGCGACGCCCCATCAGCTTCAGGGACTACTTTCGGAGTAAATGACCACGGGTAGCCTTATCTACTCCCCATGATATTTCAAGACATCGGGGCCTGCTGCGCCCCTCAAGCATCAAAGACAAAGGACCGCCTTCTTATGGCCGACTGGTCCAAGCGGCCGGCGGCAGGAAGGCGGCAAGGCCCAAAGAGCGGCCCCGGTGTGGCCCGGCTCCAAGCAGGCGGCCATCAAGGGGGCCGACTCCTAGCAGGCGGCCCATTCATGCGCCCTCAAAGTTTGCACCCACATAACCGCGACAAGACGGGGCGTGGCTACAATACAACCTGCCACCCCCGAATCTCGGAATGGGTGTGGCCATAGTGCAACCTACCGGGCGACCATCCCTGGCCTGGCGCGGTGTTGTTGCCACGCTACCCATGACATCATCCTTGGAAGAGCAGCCATGTTCCCACGACTGGCTGTCGGTATGGCCTGCTGGCGGCGGGCCCTACTTGTCAGTGAGATACTCGAGGGCGGCCAGCCCTTACCAGTCGACGTAAGGGGAGGCCGACTCCCAGCAGCTGATGACCCACAAGTATAGGGGATCTATCGTAGTCCTTTCGATAAGTAAGAGTGTCGAACCCAACGAGGAGCAGAAGGAAATGATAACAGGTTTTCAGTAAGGTTTTCTCTGCAAGCACTGAAATAGTAGGTGATAGATAGTTTTGTGATAAGATAAATAGTAACAAGCAAAAGGTTAATAAAGTAAATAAAGTGCAGCAAGGTGGCCCAATCCTTTATGTAGCAAAGGATAAGCCTGGACAAATTCTAACAATGAAGAAGGAGCTCCCGTGGACACATTGGGAATTATCGTCAAGCTAGTTTTCATCACGTTCATAAGATTCACGTTCGGTACTTTGACAATTTGATATGTGGGTAGACCGACATTTGGGTACTGCCCTAACATGGACAAGCATCCCACTTATGATTAATCCCTATTGCAAGCATCCGCAACTACAAAAAGGAGTATTAAGGTAAACCTAACCACAACATTAAACATATGGGTCCATATCAACCCCTAACGAAGCAACGCATAAACTAGGGTTTAAGCTTCTGTCACTCTAGCAACCCATCATCTACTTATTACTTCCCTATGCCTTCCTATAGGCCCAAATAATGGTGAAGTGTCATGTAGTCGATTTTCACATAACACCATTAGAGGAAAGACAACATACATCTCATCAAAATATCGAACGAATACCAAATTCACATGACTACTAATAGCAAGATTTCACCCATGTCCTCAGGAACAAACGTAACTACTCACAAAGCATATTCATGTTCATAATTAGAGGAGTAATAATATGCATAAAGGATCTGAACATATGATGTTCCACCAAGTAAACCTATTAGCATCAACTACAAGGAGTAATCAACACTATTAGCAAACCACAGGTACCAATTTGTGGTTTTGATACAAGATTGGGTACAAGAGATGAACTAGGGTTTTGAGAGGAGATGGTGCTGGTGAAGATGTTGATGGACATTGACCCCCTCCCGATGAGAGGATTGTTGGTGATGAAGTTGGTGCTGATTTCCCCCTCCCGGAGGGAAGTGTCCCCTGCAGAATAGCTCCGCCAGAGCCCTAGATTGATTCCGCCAAGGTTCCGCCTTGTGGCGGCGGAGTTTCGTCCCGTAAGCTTGCCCACGATTTTTTCCACGGTAAAAGTGATGATATAGCAGAAGATGGACACCGGAGGCCCACCAGGGGGCCTAGGAGATAGGAGGCCACGCCCTACAAGGGGGGGGGGGCGCCCCCCTCTCTCCTGGACAGGGTGTGGGCCCCCTGGCCTATTTCTTTGGCTCATAAATTCTTAATAAATCCAAAAAGTTGTTTCCTGGAGTTTCAGGACTTTTGGAGTTGTGTAGAATAGGTTTCCAACGTTTGCTCCTTTTCCAGCTAGAATTCCAGCTGCCGGCATTCCCCCTCTTCATGGTAAACCTTGTAAAATAAGAGAGAATAGCCATAAGTATTGAGATATAATGTGTAATACCAGCCCATAATGCAATGAATATTGTTATAAAAGCATGATGCAAAATGGACGTATCAACTACCCCAAGCTTAGACCTCGCTTGTCCTCAGGCGGAAGCCGAAATCGAAAAATATGTCCACATGTTTAGAGATAGAGGTGTCGATAAAAATAAAATACGGACATGAGGGCATCATGATCATTCTAATAACAGTAACATATATGGATTTTGTCATATGATTTCCTATGCTCAAGTAATAAGCAATTGACAATGTCAAGTATGGTTCAAAAACTTCATTGGGAACTAACAAACTAGAATCTCAGTTATTGAAGCAATTGCAATTTATCGTAACATCGGGAAGAGTCAATAATAGAGCTTTTTTGCAAGCTCACATACTCAACTATCTCATAGTCCCCTATAATTGTTAACACTCACGCAATACTTGTGCTTATAGAGTTTCAGCCGGACACTGAGAAAGATAGGGGCTTATTGTGTTGCCTCCCAACGTATTCACCTTTAGGTGATGTCAACAATAATAGCCTATGCCAACTTACATCCAATTGGATATATGTATCATGATCTTTCAAACACGAGGAGCTTGCCAAAGGATAAAAATAAAAAGGGAAAGGTGAGCATCACCTTGACTCAAGCATAAAGTAAAAACATAAAGTAAAAGATAGGCCCTTCGCAGACGGAAGCAGAGGTTGTCATGCACGTTTAGGGTTGATGCATAAAGTCTTAGTACGAAAGAATGTCACTTTATATTGCCCCTTGTATGTGGATCTTTATTATGCAGTCTGTCACTTTTATTACTTCCACAACAAGTTCGTACAAAGCTTATTTTCTCCACACTAATAAGTCATACATATTTAGAGAGCAACTTTTATTGCTTGCACCAATGACAACTTACTTGAAGGATCTTACTCAATCCATAGGTAGGTATGGTGGACTCTCATGGCAACACTGGGTTTAAGGATATTTGGAAGCACAAGTAGTATCTCTACTTGATGCAAGGAATTTGGCTAGCATGAGGGGGAAAGGCAAGCTCAACATGTTTGGAAGGTCAATGACAATATACTTTAACTAAGATGTTGGAAAACATAAACCATTATGTTGTCTTCCTTGTCCAACGCCAACTCTTTTAGCATTCCATACTTAATGAGTGCTTCACAATCATAAAAGATGTCCAAGATAATATATTTATATGTGAACCCCTCTTTCCTTATCACTTCCTATTAATTGCAATGATGACCCAGGCTACGTTCATCAACTCTCAACAATTTTTATGCCTCATACTTTCTATGTGTGAAGTTATCACTATCCATAAGATCAATATGAACTCTTTTGTTCTTTCTACTTTCTCAAGATCATAGCAAAATAGCAAAGCCCTTGACTCAACACTAATGTTTATTATAGATAGCACACGGACTCGATTACATAAAGAGATCACAATGCAAAACTCAAAACTACTTGATATCAAAACTTCAAACTAATAGATCAAGATACGACTAAAAGGATCTAACTAAATAAAGCGGTAAAAATAGGAGTGTGATGGTGATACGATACCGGGGCACCTCCCCCAAGCTTGGTTGCTGCCAAGGGGAGTGCCCATACCCATGTGATTATTTCCTCGGAGGTGATGGAGGTGGTGATGATGATTGTGGATAATCGCACATCGAACGTAAAAGCTCCTCCAACTTGCGGATAATGCCCTTGAGCCCAGCAATATGATCCTTCAACAAAATATTCTCCTGTGTGAGATACTTGTTCTGTATGCGGGCTAGCTCAATCATTTTAAAAGTTCAATCTCTGTTGGAGTGAAAAGGTTAGGTAAAGGTTGAGGGATGTCTTCTTCTTTCACCACCGGAGCTTGAACCTCCATGGCCTTCTGGATCCCTTCATCCTTGTTGATCTCTTTTGGTTCCTCTATTTTCAACTCTATCTTCAATGGCCAAGCATCCTTGTCTTCGTTGTTGGAGGAGGGAGAAGTCATGGTGCTCTAAATCTGCAACAGGAACAGCTTGAAACAGGATGATGCAGCACCTCTGCGAGATAGGGGTTGATAACCCTCCCGAAAAACATGTCCTTAGGAGCGCTTGGAGATGACATGATGCTCTAGATCTGAAACAAAAACAGCTCGAAATGAAAACAGAGGATATTTGCGTGATACGGTGGTCAAAACCTTCGGGAGTATATATAATGATTTTTTACCGACCAAAATACGTAACATACAAGAAAACGGAGTCCGGGAGGCACACGAGGTGCCCACGAGACATGGGGGCGCGCCCTACAGGGGGGGCTCCTCTCTCGTGGGGGCCTCGTGTCCCTTTCAGACTATTTCTTTCTTCCTAAAATTCTTAAATAATCCAAAACTGATAAAAGTTGCCATTAGAGTTGTTTTGGAGTCGGTTTACTTACCATACCACGTACCTATGCCTTTTTGGAGTCTGGAACGTTCTGGAAAGTGTCTCTTATGTATTCCTCAGGGGTTATGGTTTCAATAATATTAGTTTCAACATTGGTAGGATTACCTGAAATATAATGTTTAATTCTTTGACCGTTTACCACCCTCGGATTTGTGCCTTCGAAGTTGTTGATTTTTATAGCACCAGAACGATAGACCTCCTCGATAACGTAGGGACCTTCCCATTTTAAGAAAAGTTTTCCTACAAAAAATCTTAAACAAGAGTTGAACAATAACACATAATCTCCTATGTTAAACTCACACTTTTGTATCCTCTTACCATGCCAGCATTTGACTTTTTCTTTGAAAAGCTTGCCATTCTCATATGCTTGGGTTCTCCATTCATCAAGTGAGCTAATATCAAACAACCTCTTCTCACCGGCAAGTTTGAAGTCGTAATTGAGCTCTTTAATAGCCCAATATGCTTTATGTTCAAGTTCAAGAGGTAAATGACATGCTTTTCCATAAACTATCTTATATGGAGACATACCCATAGGATTTCTGTATGCAGTTCTCTAGGCCCATAATGCATCATCAAGTTTTTTGGACCAATTTTTTCTAGATCTCTTCACAGTCTTTTGCAAAATTAATTTGAGATCTCTATTGCTCAACTCTACTTGACCACTAGACTGCGGGTGATAAGGAGATGCGATTCTATGATTGACACCATACTTAGCAAGCATGTTACGGAAAGCACCATGAATAAAGTGTGAACCACCATCAGTCATAAGATATCTAGGGACTCCAAACCTCGGAAAAATAACTTCTTTAAGCATTTTAATAGAATTGTTATGATCAACATTACTAGTTGGAGTAGCTTCTACCCACTTAGTAATGTAATCAACAGCAACTAGAATATATGTATAACCATTGGAGGCAGGAAAAGGTCCCATATAATCAAAGCCCCAAACATCAAACGGTTCAATAACAAGAGAGTAATTCATAGGCATTTCTTGACATCTACTAATGTTACCTTTTCTTTGAAATTCATCGCAAGATAAGACAAACTTACGAGCATCTTTGAAAAGAGTAGGCCAATAAAAACCAGATTGTAGTACCTTGTGTGCAGTTCTATCTCCAGCGTGGTGTCCTCCATAGGATTCAGAGTGACACTTGCGTAGGATTTGTTCCTGTTCATTCTCAGGCACACAACGTCTAATAATACCATCTACTCCTTCTTTATAAAGGTGTGGATCATCCTAGAAATAATGTCTTAAATCATAAAAGAACTTTTTCTTTTGCTGGTATGTGAAACTAGGCGGTATATATTTAGCAACAATGTAATTAGCATAATCAGCATACCAAGGAGCAGTACGAGAAGCATTGACAACCGCTAATTGTTCATCAAGAAAACTATCATTAATAGGCAGTGGGTCATCAAGAACATTCTCTAACCTAGACAAGTTGTCTGCAACGGGATTCTCAGCTCCCTTTCTATCAATAATATGCAAGTCAAATTCTTGGAGCAAGAGAACCCATTTAATGAGTCTAGGCTTAGCATCTTTCTTTTCCATAAGATATTTAATAGCAGCATGATCAGTGTGAATAGTAACTTTGGAATCAACAATACAAGGTCTAAACTTATCACATGCAAACACAACTGCTAAGAACTCTTTTTCAGTAGTAGCATAATTTGCCCTAAAACAGCACCTACAGCATAATCACTAGCATCGCACATAATTTCAGAAGGTAAATTCCAATCAGGTGGCTGAACAATGGATGCAGTAATCAAAGCTTTCTTAAGTGTTTCAAATGCTTCTACACAATCATCATCAAAGACAAAAGAATATCTTTTTGCAATAAATTAGTTAGAGGCCTAGAGATTTTAGAAAAGTCCTTAATGAACCTCCTATAAAAGCCGGCATGACCAAGGAAACTTCTTATACCTTTTATGTCTTTGGGACATGGCATCTTTTCAATAGCATCAACTTTGGCTTTATCAACTTCAATACCTCTCTCAGAGATCTTGTGCCCCAAGACAATGCTTTCATAACCATAAAATGACACTTTTCCCAATTCAGGACGAGACTAGTATCTTCACATCTCTGCAAAACTCAATCAAGGATGCTCAAACAATCATCAAAAGAGGATCCGTAGACGGAGAAGTCATCCATGAATACCTCACAAATCTTTTCACAAAAATCAGAAAATATAGCCATCATGCATCTTTCAAAGGTAGCAGGTGCATTACATAAACCAAAAGGCATACGTCTATAAGCAAAAGTACCAAAAGGGCAAGTAAAAGTAGTTTTAGATTGATCCTTCGCGGACATAGGTATTTGAGAGAAGCCAGAGTAACCATCTAGAAAGCAAAAATGTGGGTGTTTGGATAGCCTTTCTAGCATTTGATCAATAAAAGGTAAAGGGTAATGATCTTTCTTAGTAGCTTTATTTAACTTACGGAAATCAATTACCATCCTATAGCATGTAATAATTCTTTGCGGGATCAATTCATCTTTATCATTAGGAACAACGGTAATACCTCCCTTTTTAGGGACACAATCGACAGGGCTTACCCATTCACTATCAGCAATGGGATAAATAATACCTGCCTCAAGGAGCTTTAGAATCTCCTTCCTTACCACTTCCTTCATTTTGGGATTTACTCGTCTTTGAGGATCTCTAACTGGTTTGGCATCTTTCTCCACTGAAATTTTGTGTTGACATAATGTGGGACTAATGCCCGTAAGATCATCCAGAGTATATCCAATAGCAGCTCGGTGCTTCTTGAGAGTTTTCAATAATCTTTCTTCTTCTTTCTCTGAAAGGTTAGCACTAATAATAACAGGATATATTTCTTTTTCATCAAGATAAGCATACTTAAGATTATCAGGTAAAGGTTTGAGTTCAAATACGGGATCACCCTTGGGTGGACTGGGATCCCCAAGAATTTCAACGGGAAGGTTATGTTTCAGCATAGGTTCTTGTTTAAGGAAAACTTCATCTATTTCTTCCCTTTCCTTCATAAACATATCATTTTCATGGTCTAGCAAATAATGTTCTAACGGATTAGTTGGAGGAACAATAATGGAAGCAAGACCAATAATTTTATACTTAATAGGTGGTTCCCTTTCACGAGGTTGTCTACTAAACTTGGAAAAATTAAACTCATGAGACATACCATCTATGCCAACAGTGAGGACCTTCCTTTTACAATTAATCTTAGCACTAGCAGTATTCGAGAAGGGTCTACCAAAGATAATGGGACAAAAATAATCTTGTGGGGAGCAAGAACAATAAAATCAGCAGGGTATTTCATCTTCCCACACAAGACTTCAACATCTCTAACAATCCCAATAGGTTTAATGGTGTCCCTACTAGCAAGCTTAATAGTAACATCAATGTCTTCTAATTCAACAGGTGCAATATCGTGCATAATTTCTTTATAAAGATCATAAGGTATCGCACTAGCACTAGCACCCATATCACATAAGCCATGATAACAATGATCTCCTATTTTAACAGAAATAACAGGCGTGCCTACAACAGGTCTATGTGTCTTAGTATCGGGCCTAGCAATATTAGCAGTTTCACCCAAGAAAGAGATAACATGCCCATCTAAGTCCTCATCCAAGAGATCTTTAATCATAGCAATACCAGGTTCAACATTAATTTGCTCAGGAGGTGTATAGGTCCTAGTATTACTCTTACGAACAACAGTCGAAGCTTTAGCATGATCTTTTATCCTAACGGGAAAAGGAGGTTTTTCGACATAAGCAGTAGGAATAATAGGATCACTATATGTAATAGTCTTTTCTTCGACTGTAATAGGTGCAACTACTTTCAATTCAACAGGAGATTATATTTAAGCCACTTCTCTTTAGGGACATTAACGTGAGTAGCTAAAGTTTCACAAAAAGTAGCTACTATCTCAGAGTCAAGTCCAAATCCACGGAAAGCATCGGTATCCATAAAAGATTTAACACAATCGAACTTAGGTGTCATACCTGACTCCTTACCATCGTCGGAACCCCAATATTTAGAGTTGCGTTTAATTCTTTCCAATAAGTCCCATTTGAAATCAATAGTCTTCAGCATGTAGGAACCAACATAGGAAGTATCGAGGAAGTTGCGATTATCAAGAGAAAGCTGAGCATAAAAATTCTGAATAAACATTTCCCGAGAGAGCTCATGATTGGGGCATGAATATAACATTGACTTAAGCCTCCCCCAAGCTTGAGCGATGCTTTCTCCTTCGCGAGGCCAGAAATTATATATGTAATTACGATCACTATGAACAAGATGCATAGGATAGAACTTCTGGTGAAATTCCAACTTCAATCGCTTATAATTCCAAGATCTCGTATCATCACATAGCCTATACCATGTCATTGCATCTTCCTTCTAAGATAAAGGGAAGACCTTCCTTTTGACAACATCATCGGGGATACCTACAAGCTTAAATAATCCACAAACTTCATCCACAAAGATAAGGTGTAAATCAGGATGCAATGTTCCGTCTCCTGCAAAAGGATTAGCTAGCAGTTTTTCTATCATACCTGAAGGAATCTCAAAGTGAATATTTTCATAAAGTTCAGTAGGTTGAGGAGCATATCTTTGCTCTTCTGGTTGGGGTGAAGATACCCCAAACAAGTGCCTCAAAGGATTAGTTTTCATAGTGACAAGTAACAGAAAATTTCAGCACACTATATAAATGTTTCCTTACCAAGTTCCACTCACCAAAAGCGCTACACTCCCCGGCAACGGCACCAGAAAAGAGTCTTGATGACCCACAAGTATAGGGGATCTATCGTAGTCCTTTCGATAAGTAAGAGTGTCGAACCCAACGAGGAGCAGAAGGAAATGATAAGCGGTTTTTGGTAAGGTTTTTTCTGCAAGCACTGAAATAGTAGGTGATAGATAGTTTTGTGATAAGATAAATAGTAACGAGCAAAAGGTAAATAAACTAAATAAAGTGCAGCAAGGTGGCCCAATCCTTTATGTAGCAAAGGATAAGCTTGGACAAATTCTAATAATGAAGAAGGAGATCCCGAGGACACATTGGGAATTATCGTCAAGCTAGTTTTCATCACGTTCATAAGATTCGCGTTCGGTACTTTGATAATTTGATATGTGGATAGACCGGCATTTGGGTACTGCCCTAACATGGACAAGCATCCCACTTATGATTAACCGCTATTGCAAGCATCCACAACTACAAAAAGGAGTATTAAGGTAAACCTAACCACAACATTAAACATATGGGTCCATATCAACCCCTAACGAAGCAACGCATAAACTAGGGTTTAAGCTTCTGTCACACTAGCAACTCATCATCTACTTATTACTTCCCTATGCCTTCCTCTAGGCCCAATTAATGGTGAAGTGTCATGTAGTCGACGTTCACATAACACCACTAGAGGAAAGACAACATACATCTCATCAAAATATCGAATGAATACCAAATTCACATGACTACTAATAGCAAGACTTCACCCATGTCCTCAGGAACAAATGTAACTACTCACAAAGCATATTCATGTTCATAATTAGAGGACTAATAATATGCATAAAGGATCTGAACATGTGATCTTCCATCAAGTAAAACAATTAGCATCAACTACAAGGAGTAATCAACACTACTAGCAACCCACATGTACCAATTTGTGGTTTTGATACAAGATTGGATACAAGAGATGAACTACGGTTTTGAGAGGAGATGGTGCTGGTGAATATGTTGATGGAGATTGAACCCCTCCGGATGAGAGGATCGTTGGTGATGATTTCCCCCACCCGGAGGGAAGTGTCCCCGGCAGAACAGCTCCGCCAGAGCCCTAGATTGATTCCGCCAAGGTTCCGCCTCGTGGCGGCGGAATTTCATCCCGTAAGCTTGCCCACGATTTTTTCCAGGGTAAAAGTGATGATATAGCAGAAGATGGACGCCGGAGGCCCACCAGGGGGCCCAAGAGATAGGAGGCCGGGCCCTACAGGGGGGCGCCCCTGTCTCCTGGACAGGGTGTGCCCCCCCTGGCCTATTTCTTTCGCTCATAAATTCCTAATAAATCCAAAAAGTTATTTCGTGGAGTTTCAGGACTTTTGGAGTTGTGCAGAATAGGTTTCCAACGTTTGCTCCTTTTCCAGCTAGAATTCCAGCTGCCGGCATTTCCCCTCTTCATGGTAAACCTTGTAAAATAAGAGAGAATAGCAATAAGTATTGAGATATAATGTGTAATAACAACCCATAATGCAATAAATATTGATATAAAAACATGATGCAAAATGGACGTATCAACAGCCGGCCCTCCCCTTCCTTTGAAGTCTGTGCGCCATTAACCAGATAAGACGGGGTGTGGCTACAGTGGACTCTCACCAGGCGGCGGTACTGTAGCCACGCTCTCCCCGACCAAGCTTTCATCATCAGAGGTAGGGCTATAGTGACCAACAGCTGACTTGACCCACAAGTTGCGGGCCCTACCTGTCGGCCGAGAGCTTGGCAGCCGGCGGGGCCCACCAAGCGGCGGGCCCCAGCAGCCGACGGAGAAGCCGGCGACCATAGAAACTGATGGCCCGGGCCTACACCTGGCCGGATTACAATTGTACCCCTGGGGGGTAGGCCTATATAAACCCCCCAGGGCACCCATGCAAAGGGTTCAGACTCTTAGAGATTACATACACGTAGAGAGAGGAGTAGAGCTAGCCTTGCCCTTCTTCCTCCTCTAGCCAAACAGCTCAAGGAGCTACCTTGTAGCCACTTGTCGATTTAGTGATCATGCGGAGACCCCGCAGAGCAGGACGAGGGGTGTTATCTCCTAGGAGAGCCCCAAACCTGGGTAAGATGCGTCGGCGTGCATGTTTACGCTTTATCCTGTTTCCAGGCACCGGCGACATTTTACTAGCTCCCACAATGACTAGCCCATCCTTTGGCATATGTCGCACCAACCACCCGAAAGTTGCAGAACGAGGAGAAGCTTCCTTACTACACCCACGCCCGCTCCCTCGCCCACACGCGCGGTGGCTTGTAGGACGAGGAGAAAATTTTATTACTCCCTCTGTTACTCCTCGTCCCTACCTTGGTTAGAGAGATTATCATATTGTTTGAAATATATTTCTTTTAGTAGATTTCAATATGAACTACTAGTAGATACTCCAAACACTGATGTATATAGACGTATTTTAGAGTGTAGATTCACTCATTTTGCTCCGTATGTAGTCCATATTAAAACGGGCGCACTAGTACGCACTCGCTGTCGGTGTCAAAACCGGCAGATCTCGGGTAGGGGGGCCCAAGCTATGCGTCTAAGGATCAATGGTAACAGGAGGCCAGGGGACACGATGTTTACGCAGGTTCAGGCCCTCTTAAGGGAGGTAAAACCCTACTCTTGCTTGATTATGATTATCGAATAGGAAGATTACAAGAGATGATCTACCTCGAGATCTTGTTGGCTAATCCTAGATGGCTAGCCTATGAAGATTCTGATGATGATGAGTCGGTCTCTATGGTCTAATCCCTCCAATTTACATACACATTGGAGGGGGGCTATAGATGGTACAAAGTTAGTATATCAGGGAAAGAAACCTCCGGACTCTATTCTTGCCATCCATGCGTTGAGAAGTCCCATCCGGACACGGTAGATGATCTTTGACGTGATCCTGTGTAGCCCATGCTGCCCGGCCCAAACTCCTAGGCCGGACATCTGAGGACCCCCGATTCCAGGACTCCCTCAGTAGCCCCCGAACTTGCCTTCAATGTCGATGTAGTATGCGAACACGAGCCTTCGGCTTTGCAAGGCGGGTTCTTCCATTGTACTCCGGATTTTAGGATAGTCTGGCACCGGCTTTCGTGCCTAGTCTTTATGATTCCTCCCTACCGTCGCCTCGATTTCCATGTGCATGAGTGAATGTGAATAGTCCATTACCCTTGTATTTTAATATTCCCGGCAGGCACAAACAGCGCCTATAAAGCGGGGCAAGATTCATAAGTCACCATCTCGCTTTGCACCCAAAAGCAACAGCACAAGATACAAAAAATCATGACGAGCGCCCCTGGTTCTTCCTCGCGTTCTCATGGCCCCCAAGAGGGGGACTGCCAGAGTTGTTCCATATCTCACCTCTAGCTCAGTTGACTCCAGACGCATGGTTACCTCCCTCCCCCAGATCTAGTCTCCGTACGGGCCGGGCTAACCACCATAGGCACTAATGCATTGGCAGAGAATTTCCCCAATCCAAGTCAAGGGGAGAGGGTGTGCTTTACCTCCTTTCTTTTGCGGGGCTTGGGATTCCCTATCCACCCTTTCCTCAGGGGCCTACTGGAACACTACGGGATCGAGCTGCACAACCTTGCACCAGGTTCTATCTTGCACATATCCGGTTTTGTCTCTCTTTGCGAATTGTTCTTGGGTTGCGAGGCTCACTTCGAACTATGGAAAAAGTTCTTATGCCTCGTCCCCCGCCATCAGGGCGGCGGGTCTATTTTTGAAGTAGGCGGTGCCGAAGTATGGCACATAGCCGGATCCAGTTACCCCGCCGGGACTCCGAAGAAAGGGTCTGCCGAATGTCCTTTGGAATGGTTCTACATTGATGATGTACCACTTCCGGACCCTGTTCGACGCAGACTACTAGAATTTTCTAGCGCCCCCTTAAGGAAGTTGTACAACTGGCATCCTAAATCCTCCGCCCAATAAGTTATTGCGGAAGTGATGAACTTGGTAAGCAAGATCAAGCTATTGACCCATTCCGGACTCTCCATCGTAGAAGTCATGGCCATCACCATAAACAGATGCGTCCAACCACTTCAATCCTGAATAGCTCATCTATGGGACTACAATGGGGAGGACGACGCATCCCGCTATAGACGAAAGGGGCCGAATGGCCAAGCCGCATTAGCTGCTGCTCTGGCCGACCTATATAAAGGAGAGGAAGAGGACTTTATCCGTGTAAATTGCCGAGAAGCATACTCCACGTACTCTTCTATTGAATGGGTAAGTTTTTTTAACCGCTCAATGCCCTTTTACCCATAGGAATGTACCGGCCGGATACCTTGGTTATTGTTTTTTGAATAGCCATGGAGGCAGGTTGTCAAAAACATCAACTACCCTGCCCACCAGCTAGAGGATCATGATCGTGGTGAAGACCCCGTATCCATGAAGATCCGAACATATTTGTAGAGCTCAAAGATGGAGTCTACTATCAGGCCAGCCTTGACGGCTCGAAAGTGACCATTATCGCTGACTACCCTAACCTTTATCCCTTTGTAAAGGTAAGTGTTCGAAAACTGTATTCTCAAGGAAGAGGAATATTTCTACCAGTCTCCTTATTTCTACATTGGACCATGCCTCGCAGGATCGACGCTCAGCGGTCCGTACCCAAGGGAGGGCAATCAAAAACAGGTCGGCATCTTCGTGGAAGGGCCGTGGAAAACGAAAGGCGGCCGGCAGCGCCTCCGAACCTGCTCCACAATTGAAAAGGTATATACTTCTTTGTTATTATTCGGCCATGAAGTTAGGCCGTTATTCGAATCCTCCCTCTGTCATCGCAGGAGGGGGATTCGATGCACCGTGGGTAAGGTCCCTGCTAGCTGAGCTGCAACTAATCTGGCACCGGAGATACCAATCAGGACAGGGGCACACGCTGACATGGCACTGGCTCGCTCGTCGCACGGAGAGCCGGATGAGCTGTCCATGACCAACTCCGAGGTTGAAAGTGCGATGAATTATCGTCACTTAAAAGAAGCCTTACGCGCCCCTATCTTAACGGAGCCAGAGTTCAACGCCCTAAGCACTGTAGGTGCTTATATCCGAGCTGTCCGAGATGGACTCACCGGGGTCGCTCGCCTGTACTCAAAGGATATGTAGGTGAATTGTTTTAATAACTTAGTGGATAGATAGTAGTAGTAGCCCCCGAGACTTAAAGCGGGTGATCAAAACCGATTTAAGGATCGTTTAATGGCCATAGGTTCTCAAGGAGAAGAACAATGCACTAACCCGGGCGGTTGAAGAAATAAAGAGTGCCCCAATCTATTATGGCAATGATAAAAAATTGGAGGAGGAAGCAAAGAAACAGGCCAAACAGATAAAGAGCTTGACGGCTCAACTCTTAGAGGCACAACAAGAAAACCAGAAACTGAAGGGCGGTATATTTGGTATGTTTTGGGAACCGTCTGAATTATTTGAAAGAATCATATAATGCGGAATATGATAGTTCAATTGATGCAGGTATGTTGACTAGCCGCCCCGGGGAGGAAATGCCAGTTCTTCAGGGTGACATTCTGAAGGAGGTGGCCAAGCTGCACGAACATGCTCGTAAGGCAATGAAGAAGCCAAAGCCTTGTGGCCCTCCGACGTCCCTTCAGAAAGTATGAAGGGGCTGGCTGATCTTTTCAAGGGTGCCCAGCGTCGGTTCGAGCTGTGGAAGACATCGTCCTGCCGTGAAGGCGCTCGAGAGGCATGGGCCATGGTGAAGACACAATATACTAGTCTTGACCCAAACCATATGGCCAGGGTTGGACCACGGCGACCCGACGGGAAGGAAATTCCCATAAACTTGGTGTATGACCAAGTAATGACAGTGGCAAAAATTTTGCAGTAGGATTGTAAATTAGATAGCCTATTACATGGCATATATATGGAGTAAGCGTTCGATTTGATGTACCCATGTACTTTACGACCGAACTTATCTCCTGCCGAATTGTATGAAAATTTTGTCATCGCAGACCTTCGGCTTCCACCTCTTAACCAAAAAGGTTGGAGTGTCTCCGCATACTATGTTTTGATAGTAAACATTTAGTATTGTCGGAAACCAGGCAATCCGGTCATATTGCTCAAACAGGACAAACTGTGATCGGCGGAGTTATGTTATATTACTTTTTAACGTAAGAAATAACTTCCAAGAAAAATAGTTCCGTTAGGGGTTCCTTTTCTTGGTCTGGGCCTGTATTTGACATACATATAGCCGCTATTATGCGTTATTCCGAAAACATCCTATCGAATACGTGCCGCCCAAATATTCTCTTAAGAACGCCAGCTTTCGGCTTCACCCGTCTGAGGTACAGTGCCGGATAACCCGGTTGTAACAATCACAGTGGTGCTCCCTTTATACCCTAGCTGAACAATCGGGAGCGTAGGTTATAAGCATAGGATCGAGGCAACCCATCTTGGCAAAACTAAGTCATAGAGGTGCATAAAATGGCAGAAACAACAGATAGTACGGACAAAAGAAGCTTTGTAAGCTTCGTAATAAAATGCTTCTTTCAAAAGAAGCCCCCATGTATGGCGGGATGTATACATTTGAAGATGCGTATCCCCAATGATGCAGCTTATCCGGGCATACAATATAAGGAGGGAGAGTTGAAGAGGGTAAAAAGAAAAGAGATGGGAAAACCCTAATTTTAAACCTAGACATAAGGGGGCCGAATTATGCGCAAAATGTTCGGAGCCCGGCGATGTTCCATGGGTTCGGCTCAAGGCGATTATCCTTCGCATTGCGAAGGCGATAGGCTCCTCCAGTAAGGGCTTCATCGATAATGAAGGGGCCCTCCCATTTGGGTTTGAGCTTATCTTTTTTCTTCTCCAGGAGGTGTAGAACAAGTTCCCCGATGTTGTATGTTTTAGCCCACACTTCGCTGCTTTGGTAACGCCTGGCCTGTTGTTAGTAGAATGCGGAACGGGCCTTGGCTACATCACGCTCCTCTTCCAGTCCATCTAGGTCGTCCTGCCGATCAAGTTCGGCTTCTTTCTCTTCATACATGCACACTCTAGGTGAGTCATGAATGATATCCCACGGTAGTACGGCTTCAGCGCCATACACCATAAAGAAAGGTGTGTATCCGGTCTTTCGATTGGGCATCATCCAGAGTCCCCAGAGTACGGAATCGAGTTCCTCAACCCATTGCTTGTTTGATTCTCGTAAAGAGCGCACGAGTTTTGGTTTAATACCACTTGTGATCAGATCTTTGGCCCGTTCGACTTGGCCGTTCGTTTGGGGGTGGTATGCGGATGCATAGTCGAGTTTAATACCCAACCTAGCGTACCAGGTTTTCACCTCATCAGTTGTGAAGTTAGAGCCATTGTCAGTGATGATGCAGTGTGGGACACCATAACGGTGGACTACGCCTAATATAAAATTGATCACTGGTCTGGCCTTAGCTGTTTTAACTGGTTTGTCTTCTGTCCATGTAGTGAATTTATCCACCATGACCAATAAGTATTTCTTTTTGTGGCTTCCCCCTTTAAGGGGTCCTACCATGTCAAGCCCCCAGACCGCAAAGGGCCAAGTAATGGGGATTGTTCTTAATGCGGTGGGAGGCATGTGGCTCTGATTGGCAAAGCATTGACAACCCATGCAATGTTGGACAAGGTCTTGAGCGTCAGCTCGAGCCGTAGGCCAGAAAAAACCTGTCCCGAATGCCTTGCTTACAAGGGCACGGGCTGCAGCATGATGACCTCCCAGACCGGCATGTATCTCTGCCAAGAGTTGTCGTCCCTCCTCTTTGGAGATACACCTTTGAAGGACTCCGGTTATACTTCTTTTATATAGTTCGCCTTCGTGTACTTTGAAGGCTTTGGAGCACCGGACTATGCATCACACTTCATTTTGATCGTCGCGGAGCTCTTGCCTATTGAGGTAGGCCAAGTAAGGTTCGGTCCAAGGGGCGATAACCGCCATGATCTCATGAGCGGAGGATGTTATCTCGATATCCAAACCCCCGATGTTGTCCGCATTGTGTTCGGTCGTTGGGGGTGTGATTATTTCTGCGTTTCCCTCGCCTCTCTCGGTATGCCATACCACAGATGGCTTAAAGAGCCGATCCATGAAGGTGTTGGGTGGCATGGGGTCGTGTTTAGCGCCCATGCGAGCAAGGATGTCAGCTTCCTGATTACTTTCCCGGGTTACATGATGAAACTCAAGTCCGTCGAACCAAGCTGAAATTTTCAATATGGCGTTTCGGTATGCCATCATTTTTGGGTCCTTCGCATCGAATTATCCATTGACCTGTGAAATTGCGAGGTTCGAATCCCCGCGTACCTCCAAGCGTTGTATGCCCATGGAGACGGCCATACGAAGACCGTGCAGTAGCGCCTTGTATTCGGCTGCATTATTAGAGTCCGTATACGTGATTTGTAACACGTAGCGTACTGTGTCCCTAGTGGGGGATGTGAGGATTACGCAAGCCCCCAGCCCGGCCAGCATTTTGGAGCCATCGAAATACATGACCCAATTAGAATAGGAGTTGTAGGAGTTTGGCTTCCGTCCATTCGGCAATGAAGTCGGCAAACACCTGGGATTTAATAGCCCGGTGTGGCTTGTATATGATTTCGAATGGTAATATCTCGATGGCCCACTTTGCTATACGGCCAGTGACGTCCCTGTTATTAATAATGCCATTCAGTGGCACCTCGGATGCCACCGTGGTCGAACACTCTTGAAAGTAGTGTCGAAGTTTGCGAGATGCCATAAACACTATGTAGGCTATCTTCTGATACTGCGAGAATCGGGATTTGCAATGTGTAAGGACCTCCGATACATAGTAAACGGGTTTTTGGGTGGGGAATTTATGTCCCTCCTCCCCTCGCTCGACGACGAGTACGTCGCTTACTACTTGGTTAGTTGCCAAAATGTATAATAACATGGGATCTCCAATGCTGGGTGCGGCCAAGGTTTGTTTGCTTGCGAGAAGGGCCATTATTTCTTCCAATCCGGCTGTGGCTCCATCTGTCCATTTGAAGTTATCAGTACGATGCAGTAGCTTGTATAATTGCTATGCCTTTTCTCCTAATTTGGAGATAAATTGGCACAAAGCCGTCGCACACCCAGCTAATTTTTGGACCTGCTTTAGGTCTATCGGCGTGGCCAATTGTGATAGAGCTCGAATTTTTGCTGGGTTCGCCTCAATTCCTCTATGGGAAACGATGAACCCTATCAACTTTCTGGCTGGAACTCCGAAGACACATTTTTCTGGATTAAGCCGGATGTCATATGTTCGGAGATTGTCGAAGGTAAGGCGAAGATCGTCCACTAGTTACTCGACGTGTTTTGTTTTAATGACCACGTCGTCCACGTATGATTCGACTGTTTTTCCTATTTGTTTTTCGAGGCATGTTTGAATCATGCGTTGGTAGGTAGCCCCGACATTCTTAAGTCCAAAGGGCAAACTATAGAAGCAAAAGGGACCGTAAGGGGTGATGAATGCAGTTGCAGCCTGGTCTGATTCCTTCATCTTGATTTGATGATATTCGGAATAGGCATCAAAGAAGCACAGCGAGTCGTGTCCTGGAGTTGCGTCAATAATTTGGTCAATGCGGGGCAATGGGAAAGGATCCTTGGGGCAAGCCTTGTTGAGGTCTTTGAAGTCGACACACAGGTGCCATGATTTGTCCTTTTTAGGGACCATCACCAGATTGGCTAACCAATCCGGGTGTTTGATTTGCCTAATGAACCCAGCCTCTAGCAATTTCCCTAGCTCTTCTCCCATTACTTGACACTTGGGTTCAGAGAATCTCCATAGTGTCTGCTTTACGGGCTTAAACCCCTTGATTATATTGAGACTGTGTTCTGCTAGTCTTCGTAGGATGTCGGACACATCTGAAGGATGCCAGGCGAAGATATCCCAATTCTCACGTAAAAATGCGCATAGGGCGGCATCCACTGCTGGATTCAGTTGTGCCCCGATGGATGCTGTTTTATTGGGGTCCGTCGGGTGCACTTGGAATTTTACTATTTCCTCGGCTGGTTTGAAAGAGGTGGACTTGGATCTCTTATCAAGGATTACGTCATCCCTATCCACCGTAGCTCGTAGGGTGGTTAATTCTAGGGCTTCAGACTGTGCCTCAAGGGCCAAGGATGGGTCATGTTTTCAGCACGGAGAGCTTTTTCTGGGTCTCTTGAGATAGTACTGATTCCATTAGGGCCGGGCATTTTGAGCTTCATGTACCCATAATGGGGTATGGCTTGAAAGCATGAGAAGGAGTCCCGGCCAAGGATAGCATGATACCCACTATTGAAGGGGACCACATGAAAGAGAAACTCTTTGCATCTATAGTTCTCAGGTGTGCCGGACACCACATCTAATTTAAGTTTTCCCAAGCAGTGTGCCTCTCGGCTTGGGATAATACCTCTAAAGGTGGTATTACTTTGCTCGATGCATGACCTATCCATCTGCATCTTATCGAGCATGTCCTCATAGATGAGGTTAAGTCCACTACTGCCGTCCATGAGCACTTTGGTTAGCCAGAAACCATCTACGATGGGGTTTCACACCAAGGCGACAGGTGCTCCGACGGACTGAGCCTTTGGTTCATCTTTGGCCGTAAAGGTTATTGTCGTGTCGTTCCATGGGCTCAGTTCGGTAATTTGATGGACCTCGGCGAGGTCGCGGAGCGCCCGTTTGTGCCGGGTTTTAGAGGAAAAAGTCTCAAAGACTATCAGGATGTTGAGATTGTCCTTCTCTGCTGAATATCCTTCTGGGGTAGTGGTGAGGATTGACTCCCCACTTTTTGCTACCTGTCGGAGTACCCAGCATGCCCGGAGGCTATGGGTTGAGACTATGTGTGGAGTAGTATGGATTGGACAGGGTTTGTCCAATAGTTCGTCAAGAACGGACCCCGTGAAGGGCTTGTTCTTCCTACCTGCAGCCCGATTGTAGGGTGACCCCCCAGGGTATGTTCTTTTAGCTCGGGCTGCACTCTGCGTCGAGGTGGCGGGCTCCAGTTGGGTTTTCTAGGCCCTCCATATGCTTTCCATCGCACATTACTTTTGTACTACCTGTGATAACTCCATGAAGCTCCGTATGTTGCGGCGGTCGAGGGAATTCAAGATCCTTTCGTCTGTGTAGTTACGGTGGAAGACCGAAACGACGTCATCGTCCGAACAGTCCTTGATCTTGTTTTTAACAAGCAGGAACCTGGTCCAAAAGTGGTGGACCATTTCCTGGGGCTGCTACCGTACATACATCAGGTCTTATATGTCTGTAGGACCTGAGTTGCTTGGAGAGTATAGATTGTGGTGGGTGGGTGGATTGAATTTTGGGTCATGTACCACATCCGTGCTTGGAACTGGTATGGCTTCCGTGGTGACCGGTTTGGGTCCGTCTAAGCGCGAGGGCTCTTGTGACGTGCTACCGAGTCAGAGTCTGGCGGGAGTAAAGTCCCTTCTGAAGGGGAAGTATCCGTCTCAGGGGATTTGGGGACCCGGACATACTAGGTCCTCAATATGGGAGGGGAGTCGTCGGTGGCCGGTCCCTCGACTATCACCACGAAGTGGGTGATCGGCAGGTGGTTGATTTCCCTATGGATGGGCTTGAGCCCGATCTGATCATAGTCTGTTGAGACCCCCAGGGCAGCAATGCGATCTAGCAGTTCATTTAAAGACGAGATATCTACCGGACCTAATTTTTCAGAGTAGTTGGGGCCAATGTGAGGACGGTGTCCGGCGGCCATGAGGGGAGTTGCGGGCTTGATGGCCGCGCGTGCCTTCATGGAAAAACTGCTGAACTAGAGGGTCTGCGTTAAAGCCAGGCACCCTCCGGAAGTGATGTTGTTGTTGATGACTAGGCGAGCCATAGATCA
The DNA here is from genome assembly GCF_018294505.1 of Triticum aestivum. Lineage (NCBI taxonomy): Eukaryota > Viridiplantae > Streptophyta > Magnoliopsida > Poales > Poaceae > Triticum > Triticum aestivum. The sequence continues at coordinate 154,170,881 of NC_057807.1, forward strand.
CTTTTAGCATACGGCACATTGGAGCTCTCAATGAAAGCACCAATGTCGGTGTCAAAACCAGCAGATATTGGGTAGGGGGACCCAAGCTATGCGTCTAAGGATCAATGGTAACAGGAGGCCAAGGGACACAATGTTACCCAGGTTCGGGCCCTCTTAAGGGAGGTAAAACCCTACTCCTGCTTGATTATGATTATCGAATAGGAATATTACAAGAGATGATCTACCTCGAGATTGTGTTGGCTAACCCTAGGTGGCTAGCCTATGAAGATTCTGATGATGATGAGTCGGTCTCTACGGTCTAATCCCTCTAGTTTATATACACACCAGAGGGGGCCTATAGATGGTACGAAGTAGGTATATGAGGAAAAGAAACCTCTGGACTCTATTCTTGCCATCCACGTGTTGAGAAGTCCCATCCGGACACGGTAGATGATCTTTGACGTGATCCTGTGCGACCCACGCAGCCCGGCCCAAACTCCTAGGCCGGACATCTAAGGACCCCCGAATCCAGGACTCCCTCAATCGCCCTCTCCCCTCGCTCGACCCTTGCCCATGTGGTGGACGTGCATCAATTCATTCGTTCTTAGATAGCCAGAACGATATACTGTAGTACCATTATTGCTGGACTTCCCGAAGATGCGAAGAGCCAAGCGCAAGGTTAATATTTTTGAGATGCCAAGCGCAAGGTTTATATGAGAACGAGTAGTAGTTGTAGTACATACCAGTGGTATGTACTGTATGAGGAAGAAGGCAACCAAATGTATGTTTTGCATGACAGTCTCTTCTTATAGGACGTGCTAGACCTAGTGGACCTTATTGTTGCAATGGGAGTACTATCATAGATGGAACGATTCAGAGTGGTGGGCAGCGGGAATAATTCGGAGATGCTTAGTCTTAAACCCTATGAAGAAGTCCCATCAAAAGGAATAGCCATCCTCCACACGTGCTCCTATGTAAAATGAGTAGATGAGACAAAAAGAGAAAGAGACAAAGTAAAAAAATCACCAGCCTTAAAGCCAGCCCTATTGTATCAGTGATTGATATTTCTACATCGTGATTGACATGGTATATTATTAACCATGCTGCAGAGGTAGAGGTGGATTTTTATTTATTTGCGGAGGTAGCAGCGGATGGATAGTCAATGAGGAGTGAAATGATGGCTGCTTCCTCGGCCAAACATAGAGAAAGGTGGGCCTCGTGATTTGACGGCTTATTAGTCATTATTACTACCTATACTAATAACCGCGTGGTAGAGTCGTGGGCTATACTTTTAATAACCATGCTCAACGATAAGAGGTGCACGCACCCACGCACGTAGTACTAGTAGCACTCTTTGCGTCTTTTGCTTTTTCCCCAACCACACACATGACACGGTGGAGCTCATTTATGTATGATGATGCAGCCCATTTGATAATTTTGACGCGTCTAGTATAGTTACTCACTTATAAATAATGGAGGGTTGGGAACCACGCATGAACGATGCCTCCTCATTTATAAATAAAGTTTTTTTCTTCAGTGGCACGTACGCAATATAAATAGGTTCATATAGAGAGAAAAAGTAACCGCTCCACTATATACATAGCCAGGACGAGCATACACGATTGCTTGCTGGGATTGCTCTCTTCACACTCTCTCGCACAAAATGACTATGGCCACATCTCTAACATCCGGGTGGATCACGTCCTCCGGGGGAAGGGTGGATGCTTTGTGTAGATGCGGTCGCCATCGCCGACGATGAAAACCCATTGTCGGCACGTCCTGATCAGGGGTCCACGCCATTCTCTCTCAAAAAGCCGGTGCGGTTGCCTTCGTCCCTTGCTCACTGCCGCTACATGGGCTATTGCCACCTCCCACCGCCCTCCTCTAGGTTGAGCTACATCCCGACATCCCTCAGGTTCAACTTCATTTACAGCCGGCTTGCACCACTGCCCGAGCTACCCACATTGCTCCATGTGGATATTTCTCTATTTCTTTGGCCCGCATGTACCTCTACTGGCTTCTACTGTATTTGTGATGAGTTTATGTCCCATCAACTAGTCCCAATAATCTTATTCTAATCACAATTCCTCAATTTCTTTGCCACAGGGATGCTCATCTCGATTTTAGTGAAACTGCAAAAAATGATTCGATGGTCAAAGGGTTGCAAATTTCATTTCTTGGGAAGGTTCAATATCGCCAGCAAATTAAAGCCTGGTTAGGGTTTAGGGTTCAAGGGCTAGGGACTGCATGGATCATTTTTTCCTTTAGTTGTCTCTATTCCAAAATAAGTGTCTACTTTAGTAGTAGCACAACTTTGTACTAAAGTTTGCATAAAGTTGAGACACTTATTTTGGAACGGAGGGAGTACATATTGGCTATCATCTGTCGATCATTGAGATGCAATAGCATGCATGTTAATCTCCTTTGTATTTGATGAACTGTTGCAATGGGCAACCTTGGACGCAAGATACACGAAATAGAAGCTAGAAGCTTCATAGCATTGTACAAATTTATCTCGCTGAGAAATTACAGTACGTACTACATACTATGTAAAGAGGTAGGTGTCGCACGGTGTCCAGAAAATATGGTGATAGTGTCAGGTGGGCCATGTAATCACTGAGCTTGCGTGTTTTCACTGCTTTCACACTCCTCCACTGTAAGAACGGAGAAAATTGTAATCTACCTCGTTTTTCCGAAATGTGGGACATCTAATAGTCGTACCACCTCAGTAATAATGACCAATGAGCCGTCAAATCACATAGACCCAGCAGTAAGTTGGACGGACAAAGCAACCATCGCTCTTGAATCCGCTTCTCCCTTCAACACAGGCGCTAGTGAGAGGTCGCATCTGCTCTGCTCGGGCATGAATGCAGCATCAATTCTCTGGAGCGGCGCTGACCGTTTCGGGTGGGAAGCGTGCACGGGCGATGGAGGGGCTTTGGGTGGGTCAGACTGGTCAGCAGCGGGTGCGGCAGCTGCCCCGACCGGACGCCTGGAAACGAGAGTATGCACTGTCTCTCGCGGCTAAATCGTACACTACACACCATATCTCTATAGGAGTAGGTCGATGTGTCGCTCTCTCTAACACACACGCTCTGTTAAAACACACACACATGTTCATAGAATAGGAATACCGTGCGAGTGGGAAGCCACAGGAAGTGAGATAAATGGAGTATGTACAAGAAGAGAAGAGGTGACGGATATTCCATCAAGCCTGGACTAAGGAGTTGTACTCCCTCCGTCTAGGTGTTAAGTCATCTTACGAAAATGAGATATTCCCAAAATCTTTAGGCGTCGTCCGTTAACTTCGCAACTCAATCCCCTCCTAGCCTCATTGCTAGCGAGCGTTACTTGCTCTGCTTTGTTATCTCCCCAGGAAACCCAATGCATGGAGCGCAACTACGCGTTGATCAGTCAAGGAATCAAAGTTGGCTTGCATGCGAGTTAATACGTGTCCCTGCATGGTAGCTAAAACGACATCTCTTAATTGTTGTGTTTAGAGAGAGAAATCAGGGCTTTGATTGGAGGAAGGACCGGTCAAGTTTCTCCTTCTCCTCCAATCTGCTTGCACCTTTGTCCCGCTGCACCTTCTAACGTGACTTATACACCTAGACGGAGGGAGTAGTACGAGATACAGTGCCACACTGACTTAGGTCGAATACAAGTACCCAGAATTATTGGAAGAGAGCAAAGTGTACAGACTAAATAATTAAAATTGAATTTCTCCTTTCCCCCCGAAATGGAGGCAAAAGATTTGCCTCATCCACTAAATAAGAGGAGAATAGAGTTTCACTGTTTGCAAGTGACCCTACAAATAAACGACATGTCAATTACTCTCAATATGCCCTAGTTTCTTAGCACCCAGTGTAACCCTTAGTACATACGGTGGCACACTGACTTAGGCCGAATACAAGTGCCTAACATATTTAAAATTGGAGGATGGTACATCCCACCTTTATGATATTTTGATCGTGTGTGGTTAAGTTGTTGTTCACTTCGGGGGGTCGTGTACCACATGTGAACGTTAGTAAGCGTGCCCGGGAGGCGTGCAACGTTAATTGCGAGTTGACTCCTTCGAGCGTTAAATTTTCTTCACGTATTAGCATTGCCCCTAGTATTTTTCTTCACTATGTTAAATAAAGAGTTCCGTTTCATGCACAATTTAAAATGATTTTTATGGAGAGAAAAATAAAACCACTCCATCTATATACGCTGCAGCCTCGGCGCTTATTTTCTAGGGTTTGCTTTCTTCACACTCTCTCTCCACTATATATATACACGCTTGAGCCTCAGCGCTTGTTGTTGCTCTTTTCATACTCTCTCACTCTCTCCAGATCTAGACAAGACTTCATTGGCCTCTCTCTCTATATCTCTCTCTCCCTCCCTCTCTCACTCCCCTCACTGCTGGTCAAAGATCCAGCAGGATCCGTCCGCCGGGAAAGGAAGGAGGCTCAACACTGTCGCCGTCAGCGAGGGAGGGAATCCACTAACGGCGTAGCTGTTCTCTTTCACCCAGCGGCGGCGAGGGAGGGCCTCCGACCCCTTCTTCCTTGCTGCCGTACATAGTGTGGGAAGATCGGCCTCCGGCCGCCCACTGGGCCACACCCTGAGAGCTTTAAGGTATAATTTACTTATTCCACACGCATTGCTCTAGCTGCATGTGGACTTTTTCCGCTTCTGCACTCGAATCTAGGTGTTGGATCAAACAAGAAAGTAGTGGGGAAAGTTGTATAGCATGGATATAGGATGTCGTTTAAAGAGGAAAGGAAGGGGGAAAGTCGTACAGACTAGCTATCTAGCACCTACGTTGGTCGAAAAGGGAAAACAATGACAGATGCAGTACGCACATCTGTAACGAATTGATCTTTCTGTTGGTGGGGGGAAATGCTGTAGGGTTTGAGCGGGACTAGATTTGCTGCCCTCACATAGGGAAAGGTGTCTAAAGATAACAAAACTGGGACCTACACAAATATGCTCCTTGGTTGTTTGTTCTTTGTTTGCAACAAGATGTGCATCACCCCTTTATACATCGGTAGATGCACATGGTGCTGGTGCGTCCACTGTCTCGTACAACTCTTTAGCTGTTGTTAATCTAATAATGACGATGAAAAAATGAAGCAATGCCACAGTTAAAAGAAAATTACATGTTTAACGAATTTTATTGTTAATATAATATCTCTGTTAATATGAATCAATGCCATTGTTTGCGAAATGCTACTGTCTTGCTTTCTTTCCCATTTAGATAAGTTAGATGCTTCTTTTTGTGGGCTTCTGTGACATCCACCGTTATTGACCAGTAATTGTTTCCTTTGCACCTCTGTGTAAATAGGGTCATCTACTTCACCTTGTTGCTATTGCGACCTTTTGTTGCACTGCACAAAACACTTTTGTTTTAAGAGTGTTTTGTGTAGTTCAACCAAAATGTCACACCGACAATGTTGCTTGATTGCTTGATCTTAGTGGAACTGCACAAGAGAAGATCTAACTTCTTATACGTGTTGGCAAATTTGTTTCAGATCTTCTTCTTGTGAGTTATTTGAATTCCGTGTCATGAGAGGTCAGTACTAGCCTTCTTTCACATGATTATGCAGTGTGCTTTCATATGTTGTGCTACTTATATGGTAATGTTGCTTGATTTTAGTGAACTGCACAAATGGAGACAAGACTTCCAATCTGTATGTGCACCGTAATATCCCATTGAGGTAAGATAAGGATATTTCACAACTGCTGGCCTGTATTTTGCCACTTCCATCAAAAAATTAAGTTTATTACTATACTTGTGCTCCCTAATTGACATGCCAAATCTTACATTGAAGGCGAAGCTTGTCTGTTATTGAACCAAGTGATGAAGGGGAAGAACAAGCGGAAGAAAAAAAAATCAACTCCCGGTGCTATAATGAAGCACTAGAACTGTGATGACACAAGTAATGATATAGTTTTGCATCTTAATTTATTGCTATGGCTGGAACAAGCAATTGTTTTGCCACTGATTTGATGCCATACATAATTATTTCTACTAGTGCAAACATGGATCTTCTTTGAGGATACCATATATTTTAGTGGAACTGCACAAGAAGATGTTGGAAACATTAAACTAATTGAGGAGTATATAGTAAGCATGGCCACCCCCATAGATAGCAACAGATGGTTCCCGAGAAGTGCTTCATTTGTATGCTCTACACAATAAGCCTCCTCACAAAGGTTGGAACTGGCCCACGGATTTCATCCATATGATTGAGCTTTGTCGTCTCTATTGGTGTTGTGCTACTGTTTAGATATTGTCATGAGAAAGTGGTATTGTCCTCAAGAAGTGCTTCATCTGTGTTGTTTTAATTATTTCCTTTCCTTTTTTCGAGCAAACAGGGATGCAACATTTAGTTGTTCTCCTGCCTTTGCACAACAGGATCATTCTCTTCGTATCAGAAGGAAGCAGATGAAGGATGGTTACATTACTGCCAACAAGAACAAACTAACTTCAGCTCAGAAGGACTCACGGATCTCCATCTTTGTTGCTGTGATGGCCAATAGAATGTTGTTTTAGGATTCTTTCCGGTGAGTTCCATTTTTTTAAATGTGTCCTCTGCATGGATCATGTAGGTTGCCTGTTTAAACTGTCAATGCACAGTACAATTTGCTTTATACTAATCACTATTTTTGTATTTATGCAAACATGGGTGCTCAGCTTGATTTCAATGGGAACTACAGGAAATGTTCTCGAATACATCGAATATTCTCGAATCATTCATTTCCACCACAAGATAGGAGGTGCCGATATGTTCAAGGCGTTGCCACATATAAAGGCGAAATCATACAAGCTACATGCGAATTTCGTTGATTTTGGTGGAACTGCACAAAAAGAACAGTTGATTTATTTAGCACAAGGTGCCATGTCAATGTCCGAACTGATGACAAACCCTGCTAATTCCACAATCATAGGCATTTGATATTTTGGAATGGGATAACCTTGTCAAAGTTTGCTCATTTATGTACGCAAAACAACACGCGTTTGACATTTAGGAATTGGACAACCTTGTCAAAATTTGCTCATTGATGTTAGCAAGAAGACATGCTTTTGATATTTTCAAATGGGATGCCCTTTGCTATCAGCAACATCGATTGATCTTTGTTCTTTAGTTGTAAAGAAAATATTGGCTCTGACATGTTAATCGCCGTGATGCATAATCATTGATTGTTTTGAATGTTCTCTATGAATTTCCAGGCCTGTGTGTTTGATTGCAGTGTACAGGAATGGTAAAAAGCTGCTCAAACATTTTGTACTCCCTCTGTTCGTTTTTACTTCATATATTAGATTCCTTCAACCGGAGGGTAGCAGCGGTGGCCTTACTTGGACCTAAGCGGCGACGACCTACCTTGTTATACTCTTCCTTGTTTCCTGTGTGGCGCGGCCTCGTTGGTAGCGGGGCAGGGCCTCGATAGAGCCGGCGATGCCCTCTTTCTCGTTACCGAGACAGTGGCGCCTCGGTGGAGTGGGGGAAACCCCCCCTCATTGCCGACAGGGCGGGGCCTTGTCGGAGCCGGTGATGTCCTCTGCCTCGTTGTTGGCAGGCAGGGCCTTGGCAGATCAGGGCTTCGCCAAAGCCGTCGAAGTCCTCCGCCTTGGTGCCGGTGGGGTGGGGCCTCGACGGAGCCGGCGATGTTCTCTGCCTCATTGTTGGCGGGGCGGGGCCTCGGCGGAGCAGGGCCTCGCCAAAGTCGGTGAAGTCCTCTGCCTTGTTGCCGGTGGGGCAGGGCCTTGACGGAGCCGGCATTGTCCTCCGCCTCGTCGCCGGTCTCGCCAAACAGTGCCTCGCCCGCTTCATTGTCCTATTTTTAGGTGGTCGCAACCTTCGCCACCTGCATGCGGTACCGCCAGCGCACAAGGCGACTCTCGCGGGCGGAGCAGTACGACTCGAGCAGCGCCACTTGCACCGCCCGCTCCGTGGCGATATTCTCCTCTGCCTGCAGGTGCTCCTCAAGGAGATGGTGGTTGTAGGTGGCGTCGGCTTGCGCCTCCTGGAACTGCGCCTCACTGTGTCCATGTACTGGGCACGGGCCTCACCGATGGTCATGGTGCAATGCACCGGCTAGGATGGCGCGGAGGAGGGGGTTGGCGCTGGATCATCGACTACCAAGTTCGATATTGGGATGTTGTCTTCCTCCGGCTGTCAGCCGGCCAGCCAGTCGGTAGCAATGGCTGTCATCTCCTTTTGTGCGTCGTCTGTTCGTCCCAAAGAGTGCTGGAGCACGAGGAAGTGATGGCGGGCAGTAGTGGTGTGGACAGGAGAACGGGGATGGAGGCGGATGACTGCGGCTATGGCCGGCACAACAGTTTATATAGCAATTGTGGGCGACAGACGGACGAACGGGTGGCCACGGAGTAGCCGCCTCGACAACCATGTATCATTAATGTGGGCGGCAGACGGATGGATGGATGTCACTTGTGTCCTTTGAATGTGGAGCCAACGCCTGCACCAGGAAGCGGCGCTGACCATTTCATGTGGAAAGCACGCGCGCGAGGGAGACGGTCTGGCTAGGCGAGGGCAGTCAGACTCGTGCTTGGCAGTGGTCCGGTCCAGCCGGACATGCTGGCTTGTGAGCAAGCTCTCCGTGATGAGCGATGACAAGCAGACGATGGATGTGGCTTCCAACCAGGAGCCGGCACCATCGCCCAAACTGGTTCATGCCGTGTTCACCATAGAGCAGGTGCGGCCACACTTTGATGCCCTAATTGTGGAAGAGCTACCAGCACAGGAGGACTTGTGCTGCAACCTCCGTCTCCTCAACGAGCACCGGCTCGTGGAAGGACAAATCACAGGTGAACAAGTGAACGACAATGCTGCCGTGGACATGTGTCCCTATGATCCTGGCTTCCTGAATGAGCAGTGGGCGCTGTATCAAACCATCCGTAGGGCTTGCGAGGCCTTCTCCATCCTCCTTCGCACATGAGGAATCAGGAGATGACTTTAATTGGGGAGGATGATAGTGGATCCCACCAGGGCCATAGCCGCATGTACGCAAGTGCCTCCTTATTAGTATATACAACTATATTTTTTTTGCTTCCTCCTGGTTTCCTGACATCACGGTCCCACACAATTGTCAACCTATATAGTCAATAAACGAGAGAATTGCACAAGGAGTGGCCGATAGCTAGGACCCAGCAGCTCGAGCAGTATTTGTGTTTTGGAGGTGTGAGCAGAGTTTTTCTTGAGCGATGTTTTTGTTGTTGTTTAGAGGAGCAGGGTATCAACTGGGCAGGCTGTGGCCTGTCTGGCCCAGGATGTTATTTTATGTCGACCAAATATCCAACCCAGATATTAATATTTAAATGTGAAAATGGCTAGCTCAGCTATTCTTTTTTTGCGGAGTACCCAACCCAGGTAAACTTGTTATTCTCCGGGCCGCATTAGACTTGCCAAGAAAATGGGCCTTAAGAAATAATAAATGTATTGTATTAAAAAAATTGGCTGTAAATATAAAAAATGCACCGAACAGGTACATTTTTAATTCTTCTAAAAAAGGTACATTTTTTAATTTCATTATTTGTTGCGCACGCAAAATTTCTACGGATTTTTACCTAATACAAATTTATTTTTAAATTATATTTAATCCGACTCTAAATTTTGGGTTAAAAAATATTTCGGATCCCATCAAAATGTTGGAAATTTTGTTGAATTATTTTTCAACGGTTGGCTGAAATTGTTAACAAAGTCCTGGCTAGAAAATGAGTTGTACTTTTAAGTAACAATAAATGGGCTGAGTAAATTCCATTAGAATTAAAAAAAATGGGTTGTAGATTATAACAAATCACAAATGGGCAATATGTTCTCTGCCACAGATGTGATGGTCACTTGTGGGCCTACCAAGTTGACGTGTACGCAAGGCTTTCCCAACTTATAGTCAACACACGATCCTATTAGCAGTGGCCTTTGGATGTCCATCTAACGGCTGTAGTGCTTCTTCAATTTCGGATATTCATGCTTCAGCCGCCCAAACCACCGCCGCGGTACCGCCTGCTACCGCCTCTCAAGGCCGACTGTGCTACCACGCAGGCCTCACTGGCCTACCGTACTCCCATCGCTGTCCAGGCCATTCCTCTACTCACCAACACGCTTTCCTCTGCGGGAACCCGCATCCCGGCATTTTTGTGCAATAAACCCCTCCGTCCGAAGACTAGTGATAGGTGGTCCCGTGGAGCTTTCGGAGAAGGGTAGCCTAGTGTGTACGCACATCAATTAACCGCGGCGAATTCTCAGACGACCCTTCTAAGATAAGGGGGGAGATAGTATAAAGAATGAATATTTATCCGTAATGCTCAGGAAGAAAGAAGGGGTCATCTTTTTGATTTTTATTCCACCCTCATGTACCCTTCTTTGCATTTTTTCTCCTCAACCGATAGCCTAGCAAGGGACATCATTTGAGTTCCTAGCCATGAACGAACTGCATGCATCCGTTTTTGCGTGATCGGTCTTCCTCGTCGTTCAATCAATCATGATTTCACGACTCATCGACCTTGTTCAGGAGTTGGTGTATCTTTCCCTTCTTGTATTCTGCTGCTTTTTTGATTCATTTTATCCCAATAATAGCATAGACATCATATATTTATTCTTGCAAGATCAAGTGCTTGATTGTTGACAAATTCTTCTCTCAGCAGGGCACCTCAGGTACCTGTCTATAGTTTCCTGTCTTGAAGGAGGGCGACGCAGCTATTTTCTTTAACAACATGTGTTATTCCGGCGATGGCAGACTCACACCGCAGCTGAACCAGTGAACCCTTGTACTCCCCTCTGCGTGGGCATCCACTTTTGTGTCTTTGCTGGCTCCGGGTCGTTCCCTTCCTAGGCCTCGCCATCATCCACCGTATTGGTTCTCCCGGCGCAACGTGGTCAACTTTGTCAACAAATGACAGCAATCAGAAGAGGCATGAATGTGGAGTGGCTGACAGTAGGGACCCGCATGGCCCATGGCCACACACGAGCAAGTCCCTCATTATTATGCGAAAACAAATGATTTCTCCCATTGATAGGTTTTAGCCACCAGCTACATCTTCACACGCAGGGAAGTGTTTCCTTTATTACGTGGAAAAAAGTTACCTCTCCCTGACCACTGGGACCCACCAGCTTTATTATGATCCATTTCGCGAAAATATAGATTGTATCAAAGATGCTAAATTGTTTTCTTTTTATTCTAACTCGAAAAAGAAGAAATTAAAAAACCCAGAAAACATCTTCGCACGCAAGGAAGTGCCACCTTATTACGAGCAAAAAAATGATTCCCCCTGCTAGGGGACCCACCAGATTTGGAGGCTGACTTGTGGGCCAACTAAGTTGACGCGTACGGGCTTTGTTAACTTAGCCAAAATGATTCTAGCTGCACTAACTAGTGAATATTAAACCAACGGCCGTGTTGCCTCTTCAACCTCTCGTCTTCTTGCTCCAGCCACCCGAACTAGGATCGTTGTACCGCCTACTCTAGCCTCCCGTGGCCGCTGTGCTGCCGCGCAGGCCTCATGGACCGGCCATACTACAACTGGCCAGACCTTCCCTCTACTCACCCACACCCCCTATTATTCTACGGCGATGGCGGACTTACACCGCAGCCAAACCAGTGAACCCTCGTATTCCCCTCCACGTGGGCATCCACCCACCTCGTCTTCTCTGGCTCCTTGTCGTTCCCTTCCTAGGCCTCGCCGTAATCCACCGCCTTGATGCTCTCGGCGCCTCGTGGTCAATGAGGTCAATGAACGATAACCATCAAAAGTGGACTTTAGGCTATGAGGCTGACAACTGGACCCACCAGCTACATCATCAGAACCAAGGAAGTGCGTCCTTATTACTCGCAAAATAAAAATAATTCCTCCCACTGACAACTGGGACCCACCAGCTATATCTTTGCATGCAAGGAAGTGCATCCTTATCCTCCCTGACAGCTGGGACCCACGCGCTCAAAGCGTACATAGCATTGTCGCGAACGTGTATGATGACCACAAGTATAGGGGACCTATCGTAGTCCTTTCGATAAGTAAGAGTGTCGAATCCAACGAGGAGCAGAAGGAAATGACAAGCGGTTTTCTACAAGGTACTCTATGCAAGCACTGAAATTATCGGTGACAGATAGTTGTATGATGAGATAATTCATAACGGGTAACAAGTAACAAAAGTAACTAAGGTGCAACAAGGTGGCACAATCCTTTTTGTGGCAAAGTACAAGCATGGACAAACTCTTATATAAAGCAAAGCGCTCCCGAGGACACATGGGGATTATTGTCAAGTTAGTTTTCATCATGTTCATATGATTCATGTTCGTCACTTTGGTAATTAGATATGTGGGTGGACCGGTGCTTGGGTGCTGCCCTTCCTTCGACAAGACTCCCAACTATGATTAACCCTTCTCGCAAGCATCCGCAACTATGAAATAAGAATTAAGATAAATCTAACCATAGCATGAAACATATGGATCCAAATTAGCCCCTTACGAAGAAACACATAAACTAGGGTTTAAGCTTCTATCACTCTAGCAACCCATCATCTACTTATTACTTCCCAATGCCTTCCCCTAGGCCCAAATCATGGTGACGTGTCAAGTAGTCGACTTGCACATAACACCACTAGAGGAGAGCAACATACATCTCATCAAAATATCGAACGAATACCAAATTCACATGATTACATATAACAAGACTTCTCCCATGTCCTTAGGAACAAACATAACTACTCACAAAGCATATTCATGTTCATAATCAGAGGAGTATTAATTATCATTAAGGATCTAAACATATGATCTTCCACTGAATAAACCAACTAGCATCAAGTACAAGGAGTAATCTACAGTATTAACAACCCATAGGTACCAATCTGAGGCTTTGAGACAAAGATCGGATACAAGAGATGAACTAGGGTTTGAGAGGAGATGGTGCTGGTGAAGACGTTGATGGAGATTGACCCCCCCCCCTCGATCAGAGGATAGTTGGTGATGACAATGGCTTCGATTTCCCCCTCCCGGAGGGAAGTTTCCCCGGCAAAACAGCTCCGCTGGAGCTCAAGATTGGTTCTGCCCAGGTTCCACCTCGAGACGTTGGCGCTTCGTCCCGAAAGCTTCATTCTAATTTTTTCCAGGTCAAAACACACCATATAGCAGAAGATGGGCACTAGGGGCCTACCAGGTGGCCCACAAGGCAGGGGTCGTGCCCAGGGGGTAGGGCGCGCCCTCCACCCTTGTGGATGGCAGGTGGCCCCCCTCTGGTGCTTTCTTCACCCAACATTTTTTATTTATTCCAAAATTATTCTCCGTGAAGTTTCAGGACTTTTGGAGTTGTGCAGAATAGGTCTCTAATATTTGCTCCTTTTCCAGTCCTGAATTCCAGCTGCCGGCATTCTCCCTCTTCATGGAAACCTTGTATAATAAGATAGAAAAGGCAAACGTATTGTGCCATAATGTGTAATAACAGCCCATAATGCAAAAAATATCAATATAAAAGCATGATGCAAAATGGACGTATCAGTGTACATACATACCGGTCGATCAGTCTCTCTACAACGATGAACCGTGGCTGAGCAAGCAGCGACACGTGTAGTAGTAGACGACATCGAGTTGGCGGCGAAAGGAGACTCGGCATGCCCCTAATGTAGCAGTTCAGGCAATCCCTTCTAAACTGTGTACACGTATGTACAGCTAGAAGCCAAAAAAATACAACCACATACGTACATACGGGCGGGGTCTCAAACGCCTACTCGTGCATATGTATGGCCAGGGCTCGTGTACATGGAGAGGCAGCGGACGGCAGCAATGGCGTTGTGTTCATTGGGAGCCAACCGGCTTGGACGGAACAGCCGAAACGAGGTCTGGCGTACCGCAGAACGGAGGAAACGGGCATTCTGTTCAACTGTGTACGATCAAAACGTGGTCCTGTTCATATGGAAGGGTCTGTCGTACCACAAAACGGAGGAAACAGACTTGTGTTGGAGTGCCTACGTTCGAAACGGGGTCCTGTTGATCGGGAGGGGTGTGGCGTACCACAAAACGGAGGGAACAAACTTGCGTTGGAGCGCCAATGGTCGAAACGGGGTCCTGTTCATCCACCATCTACTGCCTCGTTCCAGCCTCCACGGGCTACTGTTCATCCACCGTCGACCTCCTCCAGCCTTCATGGGCTACTGTTCATCCACGGCTACTGTTCATCCAGCCTCCACCGGCTGCAGTTCATAGACCCTCCACGAGGTCCTGTTCATCCACCCCAACCGGCTAGGGTGCGGCGGCCTCCTCGGCGTCCTATTCATCCAGCGGCAATGGCCTACTACCACAGGGTCTTGTTCATCCACAGCCAACAAACCGGCTTGACTCACCACGTCTCGACTCGTTTTACGTACCGCGTGCACGGTAGCAACAGTCATTGTTCATCGAGAGGCAACTCAACACCGGCTAGCTACGTCTTGTAAGGGGGCTCGACCGGCTACAGTAAGCAGCAACAATGATTGATCGCTCGGGTTCAGTTAGCACCAGCAGCGAAAGAATCGCTGGGTTCAGTTAGCAATGAATGAATGGCTCTGGTTTAGTTAACAACCAAGGGATCGATCGCTCGGGTTCAATAACATGCAATCGCTTGGGTTCAGCTCAGCCAATGCCTCACACATACACGCGTACATGAGAGAAACGCGGAAACCTCCGTGCATCGCTCGGCCCCGACCACCCACCGTAACCGGGAACTCCCTGATATTGTCCTCGCCCTCGCTTCTACCACAATTTTTCCATCATGGACGGCAAAAAGAATGTCATGCAGCTGCGTCTCCAGCCTGCCCAGGACGAAAAGCCCATTTTCTGTCTTGATTTTTTTCATAGAAGTAGGAGTCCACTACATCATATGATGATACCAAGTATTGTCATTATTATCGTCATAGAAGTGTCATAAGCAGGACATAATTCTTTTTCGTTCGACCCAAAATGTCATGGTGTGTCTTTTTTGTAGTGTGGTTAGCAATCCCAATGGTCACGCGCAAGGCTAATGGGAAATGGAGGCTTTGCATATATTTCACGGATCTTAACAAGGCATGCCCGAAGGACCCATTCTCCTTGCCAAGCATCGACCAGATTGTGGGTTTCACTTCAGGATGTTATTTGATCTCTTTTCTAGATGCATACTCTAGATACCATCAAATCTTTATGTCCAAGGAAAACGAAGAGAAGACCTCATTCATCACCCATGTGGCACATACCGCATTATGCGAATGCCTTTCAGGTTAAAGAGTGCCGGATCCACCTTTGCAAGGGCAGTCCAGATTGGTTTTGAATCACAGTTGCACAGGAACATTGAAGCTTATATGGATGATATTGTGGTCAAGACCAAGGACAGATCAACCCTCATCCAGGACTTAGAAGAGACGTTTGCTAATCTATGCAAGATTAACTTGAAGTTGAACCCGAAGAAGTGTGTGTTTGGCGTTCCCTCTGGCAAGCTACTTGGTTTCAGGATAGAGGCCAACCCCGATAAGATCAAGGCTATCGAGCAGATTCAGGCACCTAAGACAGTTAAGGATGTGAGGCGTTTCATAGGGTGCGTTGCCGTGCTTTGCAGGTTCATCTCCAAGTCTGCCGAGCGCGCCTTGCCGTTCTTCAAAATTTTGAAGAAGGCAGGACCCATGAAGTGGACTCCGGAAGCAGATGCAACACTGCAAGATTTGAAGACCTACTTGTCTTCTATGCCCACTTTGGTTGCTCCCAAACCACAAGAGCCGTTGCTACTATACCTGGCGACAACTAATCAAGTGGTTAGTGCAGCAATAGTAGTGCAGCAGGAAGTGGAGGAAGCAGTAAACTCAGCCAGTGTCCCTTCAGGGGGAGAGAATGAGCAAAGCCCGGCAAGGCCAGACGAGGATCAAGATAGAGAAGAGCACGACAGCGGAGGCAACCCCAAGGACGCGGGAAGGGATAAAGTGGTGCAGCGTCCAGTATACTTCGCCAGCTCCGTATTGTAGGGGGCTTGATCCAGGTATTCTAGCGTGAAAAATTTGATTTTTGGCCTAGTCATGGCCTATGTAACAGCCTGTTTTTTGGCCCTTTTCTTTTTCTTCTGATTTATTAGGTTTTTGCTCTGTTTATCTTTTTGAAGTGGTTATGTGGCCTTGCCACATGAGAAATCATCCTCATTCCCCCTCCCAAGTGGCTCATCATTCTCAAAACCTTGCCAAAGATAATGTCACTTCACTCCTTGACGAAACCCTAAAATTCTTTTCTAGGGAATATTCCTTTTTCATTAAAGGAATAACCCTATCTGCCCTAGGTTGTGAAGAAACCTATATTTCTGTCCATCCAAAAATCCCCAAATAATTCTCACAATTCCTTTGGGTCATGTAGCTCAAATATGCCCAAACATTTCCTTGGCCAGTTCAAAAATAATTCCCCAATAATTATTTTTCTATTCTGCCCTGAATGGCACTTTGTGAAGGAAGTGTCGTTTATATTTTTCCTAGTGGCTCCCAACCTCTTTGGGCATGCTTATATGTACAAACAATTGCTTCATGCACAAGTTCAATTTTATTTGCCTAGCCAATCTTCCTCAGTGAATTTTCAAAGTTTCTGTCAGATAGAAGGCTTTGTGAAGGAAGTACTAGCTAGGAGTATCAAAATGAGTTGAACTTTTTCACACTCCTTAATGTGCTCATATTAACCCCCTCCACCCATTTGCAGCCCCATCCAATTATCTATGTGAGCACAGGAGCAAATCTTTGATTCTGGCAATATTTTCAGGTTGTGAAGCAAGTGTATTTTATTTTGCTTCAAAAAACCTGATAAATTACCAGATCATTCTTATACACATAAAACCTCTCTCCACCCAATTTGGCATCATTTAAATGAGCCATTTGATCACCAAAATTAGTCCAAGTTTCTGGATATAATTGATGTTTGTGAAGCAAGTGCCATTTTGGCTTGTCCATCTGGCATGAGCTTTTTACAGCATCTTTATATGTCCATATAATGAGGATTTGCCAAGTTGCATCCCATTCTATAACACCATGTGAGAGCATCATCATGATCTTCATTTCTGGACCAAAAATGCAGTTGTGAAGCAACTATATTCATTCTTGGTCCATTTCTCCTCAAACTCCCCAGGACTGTAGTCCTTCCTAGACTAAACACCCCAGACAAAATACTTGACACATAGCATCTCTCTGTTGATCACATTGAGCTGATCAAGTTTACTGCAGTAAACTTCAGAGCTCATTTGCCATTTAACCACTTCACCTTTAACCGAGCTACCACCACAGTTAAAACCTCCCTTTGAAGGACTTACCCGTAGACAACAAGTTCCAGCCCATCTCCCCTGCTACATGCGAGTGCACGCGGTGACCGCATTAATGGCATCACTGTGCACGCGATCTGTGTGCAGTGGCCGCGCCCAGTGGTTGTTTGTGCTTTGGCACCTCCTCCTCTTGTCGTCTTCGCGCGCGTGAGCATGTCCAGCAGCAAGCTCTCGTCGTCGCCGTTCCCCTGGACCCCTCTCCCCCTCCGGCAGCTTTCCCACCGACGCAAACCGTCGTGTGCCCACGGGCGTACAGTGGCGTTTTGGATATGTTCATTGCCGTCTTCTTCTTCCCCGTGCTCTCTGGCCTCCTCTAGCCCGTGGGATCCTCTCCGCGTCTCCCCGTTGCCTTCCCCCGAGCTCGAGCGCCCGCACACGCGTCCGCGGCGCCGGCCACGCGTCCATGGGGACGCCAGCGCGGCAGCTCCTCCCCGCGACTATTTAAGCCCCTCTCCGCGCAGTCCGAGCGCTCCAGCAGCTCCCTCTCCCTCCCAGCAACCTCCCCGACCCACCCGTTCGACTCCAGGAGCTCCCTAGCCCCCCATGGCTGCCATGGCCGCCGGCCCTGCCCTGCTAAATCCACTCTTTGCCGAGCTCCTCCATTCCCCATTCCAACTCCGGTGGAGTCCCTTAACTCCGGTGAATCCCTCCCGAGCACTGCCCTCCCGTTCCTCCACCATAGCCTCGTCCCCAATCCTGACCGAGCCGCCGTCCGCCATGGTCCATGGTGCCCTTGCTCCCGCCCTCTTCGAGGCCCGTTTCGTTCGGGGATGGACGCGCCTCCGTCTCCTGATCATTTTGGTGGGTTGGGCGTGTTAGACTGTATATACATAGTCTTGTACATGCCTTGTATTGTACCTCTTGGTACATCTATATAATGAGATAGCCACACCCCGTTTTAGGGTGTCGAGAAGTTCCCAAAACATACGTCTTACATGGTATCAATTTAGGGTTACGATGTCTTTCGCTGCCGCCGCCGCCGCGCCGATCGCTGTTCCCGTTCCCGCCGCCGCCTCGGCTTCGCCCCCTGCGCCGGCCCCTGCCGTCGCTCCCTCGTCGCCGTTCCTGGCCTCCTAGCCCCTGGCCGGGGTCTCGGCATGGTGGAACACCCAGTCGCCCGCGGGGTCTCAGATCGGATCGGGAGCGACCCACGGCGACCTTCCTCCGCCGCCGTCCTCTGGCGGCCCGTCGCCCTCGACCACTACGGGTGCCCTACCGGCGCCGCCGTCCTTCCAGGGCCAGCCGCCAACATACAGCACCGCCCCTGCCCCAACCTATGGCGTTGCCGCTACGTCGCCGTATGCCACCCTGCACCCGTACAGTGGCTCAGGTCCGGCCTATGGCCCCTCGTGGTATGGCGCCCCTGCTTCCACTCCGGGTGCTCCGCCACCGCCGCCGTCCGCCTGGCCGATGCCTCCCTACGGCGTGCTGCCGCCGCAGCCCTATGTGGCGCCGACGCGTCCTCAACCCTACGCGGCGCCGCCTTCGCTGCCCTACAGGGCCGCGCCTCCTCCGTCACCAGGGGACCCGTACGCTGGTGCCCCTGGCTATGGCGCACCCTTGTCCATCGCGCCGCCTCACGAGATGGATCCATCTATGGGTACGTACGCGCCACCGACACAGGATCGTGCGTCACCGCCATCGCTATTTTATTTCTCTCACCAGCTGCCCGTGAAGTTCGGGACGGACAACTACCTGTCGTGGCGTGCGCAGGTCTTGCCTCTCCTCCGCAGCCGTTACTTGGAGGGTTATGTTGATGGGTCCATCCCGTGCCCACCTCCTCACCATCCGGCATATCACACGTGGGTGGCGCAGGATCAGGCCATTCTCTCTGCCATCCAGTCCTCGCTCACGCCGAGTGTTTCATCGATGGTCATCTTCGCCGCTACGTCCAGGGAGGCGTGGGCGGCCCTCCACACCAGTTTCGCCTCCCAGTCTCAGGCGCGTGCGCACTCTATACGCACCGAGCTAGGCGAGACCAAACTTGGCGATCTCAGCATCACGGAGTACTTCAACAAGATGACGAGCCTCGCAGACACTCTGGCCTCTGTTGGTCAGCCACTTCTGGACGCGGACTTCACCACCTTTGTGCTCAACGGGCTCGATGATGATTATGATAATCTCATTGAGAACGTCCATGGTCGAGATGATACACTCCCGCGTCGCGAGCTCTATGCGCGCCTCCTTGGGCGTGAGCAGCGCATCAAGGCGCGCCGTGTCTCCCCCAGCTTCGTCTCCGCCAACGCCGCCACACGCGGCAAACCTCAGAAGCCGGCCCCATCAGGTGGCAAACCACCGGCTTCCCCGTCGCAGGCCTCGCAGGGCAACGCGCCGACTATCACAGGAGGGAGTCGCCCAGTGGCTTGTTGTTCCAGTTGCGGCGCTCCTCAGGCTTGTCAGCTTTGTGGCATAGACCGTCACCTCGCCTCTCGCTGCCACAGACGCTACAAGCAAGACTTCCTTGGCCTTGGCAACAATGGCAAAGGGAATGATAAGCAGGCTGCAGCTGCGGTGACCGGGCACGACCACGGGCGCACCCAGTCGTACTCCCTTGATCCGGCGTGGTACATGGATACAGGAGCGACGAATCACCTCACCAGCGAGATGGGCAAGCTCTCCGTTCAGGAACCGTATCATGGACATGATCAAGTGCACACCGCCAATGGAGCAGGTATGCGCATCTCCCATGTTGGTCAGGCATCACTTCTTGCACACAATTCTCGTAAACTGCATCTTTCTAACGTTCTTCGAGTTCCCTCTACTACGCGTAGTTTGTTGTCTATTCCTCAACTTACTCGTGACAATAATGTCCTTGCTGAGTTTCATCCTTTTCGTTTCTTTATCAAGGATCGGGACACGAGGGCCGTTCTGCTTAGTGGTCGTCTTCGCCATGGCTTATATGCACTTGACGCACCGTCTGCATCTCCTACGCCGTCTTCTCCTCAAGTGTTCAGTGGTGTTCGTGTGTCACCTACGCACTGGCATGCGCGCCTTGGACATCCTGCTGCTCCTATAGTTAGTCATGTGCTGCACCGCCATGAACTGCCAGTTGTGTCCAATAAAAGTGCTGAAACTATTTGTGATGCCTGTCAGCAGGGCAAGAGTCACCAACTACCTTTTTCAGAGTCTAGTCATGTTGTGGAACATCCTCTTGAGCTTGTGTTTTCTCATGTGTGGGGTCATGCCCAAACATCTGTTAGTGGTCACAATTACTATGTCAGTTTCATTGATGCTTACAGTCGGTTTACTTGGCTATATCTTATCAATCGTAAATCTGATGTGTTTAATGTTTTCATTCAGTTCCAAGCACATGTTGAGCGTCTCCTTAAGCATAAGATTATTCATGTTCAATCCGATTGGGGGGGGGGTGAATATCACAACCTCAACTCGTTTTTTAATAAGCTTGGAATTTCGCATCGTGTGTCTTGTTCTCATACGCATCAACAAAACGGCACCGCTGAACGTAAGCATCGTCATCTTGTAGAGATTGGCCTCACTTTACTAGCTCATGCCTCCGTCCCGTTTCGGTTCTGGAGTGATGCTTTCTCCACCGCCTGTTTCTTGATAAATAGGATTCCCTCACGACTACTGAAAATGAAAACCCCTCTTGAACTCTTGCTCGGTGATATTCCAGACTACACGTTTCTCAAAGTGTTTGGATGCGCATGTTAGCCGCACTTGCGGCCTTACAACAAGCGCAAATTAGAGTTTCGGTCTAAGAAGTGTGTTTTCCTTGGGTACAGTTCTCTTCACAAAGGGTACAAGTGTCTTCATGTTCCCACCAATCGTGTCTACATTTCTCGTGACGTCGTGTTTGATGAGAATGTGTTCCCGTTTCATGCTCTTCCGAACCACTCTACCACTAGTTTACCACCTGTGCACTCCACTACACCTTTACCTGACCAATTTGTGGATGTTGCAAATGCTCCTGTGTTGCTTCCTAACCATGCTACAGGTATTGGACGCGGGACCCGCCTTGAACTCCTGGATGATGAGATTCTGGACGACACTCATGATGGCCACGTTGATCCTGTGCATGGCCCATGCATGGCGGGTCCTGCCCGTCAGCCTGGTGCATCCACAGCCGCCCCGTGGGCGTCGGCAGTGCCCGCGGCTGCACCCGCCTCGGCCGCCCCGTTGGCCGGCTCGCCCGCTCTAGCGCCCGGGTCACCCGCCTCCGCGCCCAGGTCGCCCGCCCCGTCGATCGATCGCCCGGCCTAGCGCCCGGCTCGCCTGGCCCAGCGCCCGGCTCGCCTGGCTCGCCCGCCAGGCCACAGGAGCTGCCCTCGTCGGGCCCATCAGCAGGCGGCCCAACAACCAAGGAAGCTGCGCCGGCCAGCCCCGCCTCGGCTATGTCGTCGCCTGGGTTTGGTAGCCCTGCCCTGGCAACGTCGCCCGGTGCTGAGTCTGCTGACTCTGGCTCCTCCAGCCCCGTCTCGGCCACAACGCCTTCGTCGCCTGTGGCAAGCCCCATGGTGCCAGCACCACCCGCTGTGGTTCATCATTGACCACACACGCGCAGCCGGTCTGGTGTTTTTTGCCCTAAGGAACGCAAAGACGGGACGGTGGCGTGGCTTGCTGCATGTGTGGCTCATGCTGCTGCGGATCCCACGGCAGAGCCGCGTCATTTTCAGGCTGCATTGGGTATTCCCCACTGGCGTGCTGCGATGGAGCACGAATTTCAGGCCTTGCTGAAAAATGGTACTTGGCAACTTGTTCCTCCGGTCTCTGGCGTCAACATCATTGACTCCAAGTGGGTGTTTAAGGTCAAACGACATGCAGATGGTTCTATTGAGCGCTACAAGGCACGGCTGGTTGCCAAGGGTTTCAAGCAGAGGTACGGTCTTGATTATGAAGACACATTCAGTCCAGTTATCAAGCCTACTACTATTCGTATACTGCTGTCTCTTGCCGTTACTCGTGGTTGGTCGCTTCGTCAGCTTGATGTGCAGAATGCTTTCCTCCGTGGAGTTCTGGAGGAAGAGGTTTATATGCGTCAACCACCAGGTTTTGTTGATCCTACGCGTCCACATCATCTATGTCGTCTGGTCAAGGCATTGTATGGACTTAAACAGGCGCCTCGTGCTTGGCATGCTCGTCTTGGTTCTGCACTCCGGACTCTTGGGTTTATTCCCTCAACTGCTGACACGTCATTGTTTCTCCTTCAGCGCCCTGAGGTGACGATGTATCTTTTGGTGTATGTTGATGATATCATCCTTGTCAGTTCCTCCAATGCTGCTGCGGATCGCCTTGTGTCTGCCTTAGGTGAGAATTTGTTGTCAAAGATTTGGGAGCTCTGCATTATTTTCTTGGATTGGAGGTGTCACGGTCCTCTACCGGTTTGACTTTGAGTCAGAAAAAGTACTCCATGGATTTGCTGGGCCGTGCTGGGATGCTCCAATGCAAACATGCTATCACTCCGATGTCTGCCACTGATCGGTTGTCTACCCTTGATGGAGATCTTCTTTCCACTGATGACGCCACTGAGTATCGCATCCTTGTTGGTGGTCTGCAATATCTCACTATCACCAGACCTGATGTCTCTTATGCAGTCAACCATGTGTACCACTCATCTCTCGGCAGTTAAGCGCATCCTGCGTTATGTTCCTTCTACTGCTTCGTATGGTCTGCTCCTTCAGTCTGCACCGTCTTGTGAGCTTTCGGCTTTCTCTGATGCGGATTGGGCTGGCAGTCCTGATGATCGGCGATCCACGGGGGGATATGCAGTGTTCTTTGGTCCTAACCTGATCGCCTGGAATGCACGCAAGCAAGCCACCGTGTCCCGTAGCAGTACCGAAGCTGAGTATAAAGCTGTTGCTGATGCTACCGCTGAGATCATATGGGTACAGTCTTTGTTACTGGAGCTTAGAGTCTCTACAGGTCATCCTCCAGTTCTGTGGTGTGATAACATCGGCGCTACATACCTTTCATCTAATCCGGTGTTTCATGCTAGGACGAAACACATCGAGGTTGACTATCACTTTGTTCGGGAACGTGTTGCACAGAGACTGCTTTGTATCAAGTTCATCTCCTCCAAAGATCAACTTGCTGACATCTTCACGAAGCCTCTTCCACAACCACAGTTTGTAGGCTGTGGGCGCAATCTTAACTTATTTTGTACTTCAGGCTACAGTTAAGATTGAGGGAGGGTGTTAGACCGTATATACATAGTCTTGTACATGCCTTGTATCTTACCTCTTGGTACATCTATATAATGAGATAGCCACACCCCGTTCTAGGGTGTCGAGCAGTTCCCAAAACATATGTCTTACAGGGCGCCGCCACAGATGGCTGGAGCCGGCCGGACGAGCTCTCGCATCGGCGACCTCCATCTGGACCGCGGGCGAACGCGGGCGAGACGAAGACGATGTTGACCCCATCCCTGGGCCCCGCCTGTCGGCCTCTCTATGCTGACTGGGCCGGCCCGCTGACGTGGATAAGTGACAGGCCCCGCCTCGCGGGACCCGCCCAGCCCCGACCCCACCTGGCAGCCACACGCGTTGAACCGCCCCTGCCACGTCAGATAAGTGGAAACATATTTCTGTTTTACGTTTTCAACTTCTGAAAGTCCATTTCTAATTTTGCGCCTCTACCTTATCCACTCAGTAACCCGTCTGTGAATATTCTTTTTGCAGAAAAGTCCTTGATCTTCTACACCTCATAACTCCGCAACCGTAACTCCGTTTAAGGTGAAACCAACGCTCACTTCTTCGTTTCGTCGAACCGTTCTGTTGGTCATGCTTTCACCATGTTTTAACATTCTGAAAATGACCATTATGCCCTTGCCCTTATTCAGCTCCCTCCGAGAGAGTACATTTTCCGGCGATTCGTTCCGCGAGTTTCTCGCACTTTCTCCCGGTGATTTCTTGCACCCCAGGCAGGACACACCCTCCATTTGCATTACTGTAATGCAGTGACATGGTTTAATTTAGCTACTTGTGATCTGTGCATGGCATTTTCTCGAAGTATTATTTTGATCTTATTGATGCCATGCTATTTTTTGGATTCCTAGGGGTTATGTTTGTAGTTGATGAGTATCATGTTTCCATTGGAGTATTAGTGGTTGATATTATGGTTGTTCCACGATGATATCTTTTAGTATATTTTGGAGTATTACTTTGGATGTCATGCTACCTTTGGATTATTAGTGGTTAGTATGATTATTTTCATGATGCTAGTTGATGTTCTATTGCTTGGAGTATTATTTTCGAAGATGGTGTTTACATGTGGATCTTAGCTGGATAGCTTTGTTCTGGTCATTGGAGTAGTAGAGTTATTGTTTTCAGATTCATCATGATAGAAATATTATGCTATCTTTGGAGTATTTTGATATGAGGATATTATACTCAGATTATTTTTTGGATGTTTCTATGACTTGAATTATAGTTTGATAGTTGATATCGGAGTATCAGTTATCACAATTCTATTTTTGGGGATAAATTCCATCATTAAGTTGGTCAGGTGCCACCGAACCGGGCTTTCTCCAGTGCAACCACATTTGCCTTTATGGGAAGGCCTAATGCGATGCTATTGCCATGTCTCTCACTGGTGCCTCCAACGAGGGAAGGTTATGGGCCCGTGCTACCCTGATCAGGTAGCCGGACATAAGCCTTGTGTGCCCGTTGTTTTTGTTATGTGCACATGTCCCCGTTTGGGATGGTTTATTATTTTGGCCACGATGGTGGCCGTTGGTGTCTTTGGTAGATACGAGGCCACCCAGGACTAGCCCAGTGGGGAGTGAGTTGGAGTGGCCGGGAGAGTGTCATGGCAGTAGATTGGTTTTGTCGGAACGCCGTTGGTCCACCCGAATGGGAGTGCAAGGCCATGGCTTCCGTGGTGTCGGTAAAGTGTGCTACCTTTGCAGACTGTTTTTCTTTAAACTATCGATAGCCGCGTCCTCGGTCATGGGCATGGGTTCATAATAGGTCACACCGTTCGATCAACACTCACATGACGGAATGACCTATAAGTGATTTATATGTTGATATTTTGAGCAGTACAGATTGGCAGGATGTGGATGATGATGTTGGGGACCAAGTTTGGTCATGGTTGTGATCACCGGAAAGATCTCCGTTTGGTTACAAGGTAACCCGATCCAAGACCATGAGGTTGGTCCGTTTGTGATCCGTGAATGATCACCGTTTGGTTTTGATCATGAGGTGATCGAGATGCTATATTGCTTGGCTGGTTAGCCAAGAGAGATATGGTTATGGAGATCTGAGATGGTAATTTATCAGTATTGTAGTAGTTTCATATCATGCTTAGTAGTTGATGTTGTATCATGGTAGCTGTTAATTTAATTAACCTACTTAATGCTATGTTGTTGTCTTGCCTTGATGTTTTTGGTTGTTGTGAGCTTGCAAGTACATTCAATGTACTGACCTGGCGTGTCATGCTAGATTACAGGTGATGCCATGATTGCTTGATTGCTTGTCGTGGTTTCCGTTCGTGCGAACTAGATCATGTCCCAGCCAGAGTCCCTGCGGAGTGGAGTTCACTACCGTCATCATTGTTCCGCTGCTAGAAGATTTCCACTGCTACGAGTTGTTCCGCTGCTAGCATAGAGCAAGTAGAGTATCGCAGGCGTAGTGTCATCGTGCCGATGTGCTTCTTTGTAACATCAGACCCTTGTATTATTATTTTTGTAATAAGAGCTAATTTTTTCTATGTCAAGTAGTGCCATATTCCAGAGACTTCTCCTCGATCTCTGGGCTGGAATACGGGGTGTTCTGCTTTTTCTAAGCTGGGGTGCCACATGCTCGGTATTAGAGCAGGCCTGGCTGTAGGACGCCCTAGTCAGCACGAGTGATAGAAACCGGTAGTATAGAGTCTGGCTTGATGATTGCATTTGGTTGCTGTATTTGTTCGTTGCATAGCATGCATATAGCCTTAGTATTTGTGATAACGGTTTAGCTGGTGAGTGTAGCTGGCATCGGTTTGGGATCCACTACAGCTCAACCTTTGCATTTCTCCAGTTCCTTTTTCTTTCGGTGTTTGGTGTCATTTCTGTCCCAGCAGAGTGATGCCAAGTGATCCCGACACTGTTTGCAAAATTGGTGCTCAGGTATCCCGCTGATGTCTTTCTTTCAGGCCACCTATCGCTTCGGTTATGGACATGTTTCTATCCCAGATCGTTCTTTTATTTTGTCGTGTTGGCAACCCTTTATGATCTTAGTTATCAAGAAAGGGCACTGGCAACAACCTCAGTTTTCCCCCGCTATCCTATTTCTTGGACAAGTACGATCTTTTTCTGCCTGCTTGATAATAATGTGGTTGTGACCTTCGTGTCCCACTACATGATTACTGAGTGCGTCCTCGCCTCCGAGCTAGTCCAGGTTGCTATCTGGTTAAGCTAGCAATTGGTGTAGCGCTGTTTACACCAATTCTTCCATACTGTTATTCGTCCTTGTTCACATCGTGACAGCATGCTAGATCGTAGAACCGGAGATCCCGCGAGATTTGTGTGCTTAAGTAGGCATGCATATTGTGTGACTAGCAGTAATATGTGACATTGACTGTGTGTGAATTGATTGTTGTTGTGTGCTTTTGTTTAGTTGAGTTTTCTTTTGCTTCTTTCTTTTTGGGCCCCGGTGTTACATTATTTTCCCCTATAAATAGTTGCTCATCCACCGACACCGGACTCTAAGAAGCAATAAGGATTTGAAATATTTGAAAGAAGCTCAGCTAGACATTATGGTCTACCCAGTCAACTGCATTATGGCATTAGTATCTGCTCAGAATACAAATGGTGTATTGGATTGACTATCAGCATCGAGTCTCCATTAGTACAAAGTCCTGACAGCAATTATGATCCAGCCAGCGTAAAGACTAGTCAGGTATAAGATCAACGGTATATTTTCAGACAGAGGTATGGATCATATACAAAGTTTTGGCTCAATAAGATGATGCTTGAAATATGTTATCATCCGAAATAAAGTCAGAATGCGATATGCTCAAGGAAGACAGTCAAACCATTTTTCGCATGCAAATAATCAACCTCAGAATATTATGGGCGTGTGTATGGATTTCAGTCTACATATTAGTATGAAGTTTTGGATATGATAAACCCAGTATTCTTCCACACGCTATCGAAAGAAATTTATGAGGCAAGGCTCTTCAATTTTTCCTCAGCATGATATGTGAACAATTTCCGGCCCACGACACCCCGTCTTTCACAGCAAGGCACCTTAGTAAAGGCTTATGATAGACGGAAATAAAGTTTTCTCAACAAGCAAACCTTAGGAGAAGCTTCTCATGTACGGAACTCAGGCTTCTCCAGCATATAAATCAGAGCAAGCTTCGTGTGTAAGCTATAGAGCCTTCTTCTGCATGATACCTAGACATAAGATTGGAGTAGAAGTTAACAAGTCTTCCTTAGCAAGCTACTCAGATGGCTTCTCTCATAAGCCACCCAGTCCGCGTCAGTACCACAATATTGCACCATCCTCAGAGATTATATGAAGAGTTGCCAATGTATGGCAGTACCGACTTGCAATAATTTTTTTAGAGGTACAATACAGTCAAAACATATGCCTACCGCAAGGATCGAGTGATCGGTGGCATATCCTTCTTATATATGGTGAGCTTGCATCCCTAGTCATATCAGTCACTGATACGAGATGCGACAGTGATCCAGCAGATATACCTAAGAAAAGTAAGGATCCCACAACCTCACGAGTCAGACAAAGGAAGATGAGCAGAGATACACCTCATGAATTACAAGGATCGACAAGATCTGGAGATGACATCACAGAATCAACAGTCTTGACAATGGTCACCAAAGGCATTATTCCCGCACCAAGCAAGGTGATATCATGAAACCTTGTCACCTTCTTATATGGTTGGCCTCAGCAATGAGCTCCATACAGCTAGAAACCCCGGGTATATGTCATGTGTGTGCGGACCCAGGTCAAAAAAAACAAGCACAAGGACTAATGTCAAAAACATTGCACTACTCGCATCCATGGTCATAAAAAGAATCAAGGACATGTGTGACCAAGTTATTTCAGTACAATATCCTGACAAGGAAAATCATGACCGTGAAAAGGATGAGACTGACAACAAAGGTATCATGATTTTTGCACGACCATCAGGGTCCGGAGACCCAAGTCTGTTGGAGGCCATTATTCCATATGCATCCCCAAAGGCATACTCACAAGGGCCTACTCTATTTACAAGGATTTTCATGTCCCGCTGACCCACTTGACATGGTTAGTGTGGAATATCCAAGTTTGTTCTGTCAGAACCAAGATTTCTTTGCAAGCCCCACAGTTTGACTTCAATGGCAGCATGAAAGCAAATCACAGCCTGTTACCATAGATGGGTATATCGACCTCATGAGAAAAATCAAAAGCCAAACAATTAGCTCAGACCCGGTATACTCACGGATGGAATCAAGTACGCGGTTAGTCTGTCAGGAAAAGCATTTGCCGTCAGCCCCTATCGGGATATTTGAGGTATGACGCAGCTATAAGTCCATACACAGTTATATTGATCACAACAGAAGGCAGTCAAATCTTTGGTAGATATCTCATGCTCGAGCCAAAGAAATAAATCAAGATAAATCAGTGCCACCTATGAGCAGTCAGATCCCGTCAGAAGATGGCCATGATAATTCTCAGCATTTATTGAAACCAGAAGGCCTGCATTTATCTGAAGCAACCCCATGACAGAAGTAAAAAGGTTTCATGACCAAAGGAAAAATCTATGCTCAGATCAATTGGATATCACCGCAGATATGAGAAAATTCATGTCAACAAAAAGATTTGGTATGTGAGCAAAAATCTGTCAGAATTTGGGAAAGGTGAAGCAAACCACCCCAAAGCAAGGTAAGTTGATCATCTGAAATTCTTGGGGGAACTGTAAATAAAGGAAAAAGGATACCCGAATTGGAAACGGTGTCCTCAAGTCATACTTGTTCCCTGAGCAACCAAATCTCGAGGACGAGATTTCTTTAAGGGGGGAAGGTTTGTAACAGCCTGGTTTTTGGCCCTTTTCTTTTTCTTCTGATTTATTTGGTTTTTGCTCTGTTTTTCTTTTTGGAGTGGTTCTGTGGCCTTGCCACATGGGAAATCATCCTCATTCCCCCTCTCAAGTGGCTCATCTCCCCCTGCTGATGAGCAAGTATAGTATTGCAGGCGTAGTGTCGCCGTGCTGATGTGCTTCTTCATAACATCAGACCCTTGTATTATTATTTTTGTAATAAGAGCTGATTTGTTCTATGTCAAGCAGTGCCGTATTCCAGAGACTTCTCCTCGATCTCTGGGCCAGAATACGAGGTGTTTTGGTTTTTCTGAGCCGGGGTGCCACAGCCTCAAGGAAATTGCACCACTACTTCCAAGCCCATGAGATCACAGTTGTCACCCGCTTCCCTTTGCAAAGGATACTCCGAAACCCTGAGGCTACCGACAGAATAGTGGAGTGGGCATTGGAGTTATCCAGCTTTGGTTTATGGTTTGAAATCACATCAACAATTCAGATCAGAGCACTGGCAGAGTTTATTGTAGAATGGACGCCAACCCCTGATGAAGAGGTACTGGAGACAGCTATCCCCAGCAAGGAAGCACTCCAAGAATGAATCATGTATTTCGATGGTGCCTTCTCCCTACAAGGTGCAGGGGCTGGTGTCGGTGCCAAAACCAGCGGATCTCGGGTAGGGGGTCCCGAACTATGCGTCTAAGGTTGATGGTAACAGGAGGCGGGGGACACGATGTTTACCCAGGTTCGGACCCTCTCTATGGAGGTAATACCCTACTTCCTGCTTGATTGATCTTGATGAATATGAGTATCACAAGAGTTGATCTACCACGAGATCATAATGGCTAAAACCCTATAAGTCTAGCCTGTATGATTATGATTGCCTCTACGGACTAAGCCCTCCGGTTTATATAGACACCGGAGGGGACTAGGGTTGTACAAAGTCAGTTATAGAGAAGGAATCTTCATATTCGGGCGCCAAGCTTGCCTTCCACGCCAAGGAGAGTCCCTATACAGACACAGGTGAGAGTCTTTGGTCTTGTATCTTCACAGCCCATCAGTCCGGCCCATGTCAATAGGCCGGATGCCCGAGGACCCCTTAATCCAAGAGTCCCTCACTAGCCCCCGAACCAGTCTTTGAATGATGATGAGTTCGGCGCGCAGATTGTCTTAGGCATTGCAAGGCGGGTTCCTCCTCCGATTTCTTCAAATTACCTGACTTAAAGTGAAATATTCGGCTTTCCATTAAATGTCGCATCCATCGGCTTCCACACCTTCATGACTTCAGCTTCCACGTGTCGAGCGAATACGAGAGGTTGGGGTATTTTTACACATATTGCCCTGACCATGTAAGAAAGGCGTCTGTTTAAAGAGATTGGGATCTTCAGATCCATTCCACACCGAGCGAGGAATCCTAAGAGCTTGCTAGGAGAAACCATTCCAACATGGCTAGCGCTCCCAGCTCTTCCTCCCGTCCCCACGGCCCTAGAAAAGACGATTGGGAGAAATGTTCCATATCCCACAGTCAGCTAGTGAAGCTGCAGACACAGGGATTTCTTCCCCAGCGGATCTAGTCCCCGTTCGAGCAGGATTGACTTCCTTCGACAACGGGGCTCAGGCGGAGAATTTCCCCAATCCATCTAGGGGGGAACGAGTGTGCTTCGTTCCCTACTTGGTGAGAGGCATTGGATTTCCAATCCACCCGTTCCTCCGAGGACTTCTGGAGTATTATGGCCTCCAACTGCACAATTTCACTCCTGCCTCCATCCTGCACATCGCGGGTTACATTGCTCTTTGTGAGCTGTTCTTGGGCTGTGAGCCCATTTTGAATTATGGAGGAAACTATTCTGCCTCGTCCCTCGTAGCCAAGAGGGGTCAATATTTGAAGTGGGCGGAGCCGAGGTATGGCGCATCACCAGGTCCGGATACCTGTCCAGCACGCCGAAGAAGGCATCCGAAGAGTGGCCTTCCGAATGGTTCTATATCGAGGACGTCGCCCTTCTCGACCCAGTCCGAATGGGTCTTCCCGAATTTTCAAGTGTTCCGTTGAAGAAATGCCACAGCTGGCGCCCTCGGAGCCTCGAGGAGGAAGATAGTGCGGAAGTCCGTCAATTGATGAGCAAGTTAAATACGCTCGCCCAGTCTGGATTATCAATAGTTGAGGTAATAGCGACTTCCATAGTACGAGGGGTTCAGCCACTCCAATACAGAAGGCTTCCCATGTGGCACTATAATGGGGAAGATGACGCCTCCTGCTGCGGTCGGAAGGGTTCGGACACCCTTGTCGCTTTGGCCAAAATACTGGCCAAACTATACAAAGGGGAGAAAGAGAAATTCACTCGTATTAAGCACCGAGATGGATTTTCCATGTACAATCCTCCTAGCTGGGTGAGTTTCAATCCCACTACTCTACTCAGTCTACTCCCTGAGTCACTTTCCATGGACATTAATCCGCCCATTTGTAACATGAATAGTGGAAGATCGCCAAGGGGCTCGACAGCCCCGCCCCACAGCCAGAGGACCACAACCGGGACCTTGACCCCGGATTCGAAGAGGATCCAGACATATTCGTGACGCTCGAGGATGGGGTGTTCTACCAGGTGATCTATGACGGCACGGAAGCGGCCAATGGCTCCGACTATCCTGGTCTTCTCCCTGCTTCACACGTAAGTAACCAGGAGACATCTCTTCTAAAAGTGCTTCCTCGTTACGCCTCGCCCACCGCACTGCCTCGTGCTCCAAAGGGGAGGTGCTCGGCGCGCCATGCTGCACCTAAGGCGACTCACAAGAGAGCGGCGCCTACGCCGGGCAGGCTTTCGAAGAGGAAGGAAAATGAAAACACGGTCGAGCCTTCAACAAAGAGGTATGGCTTTTAAATACGCTCCTTGGCTGTCACATCGAAGTGTGACATTGTCCATTGTGTCTTATTAGGAAAAATGTTCACCGGACTATGTCCGGGGATCCTGCCGGTCATGCCTCCACCACCCAGATTCCAGACCTTGCCTTAAGGACAGAGGCTGACGCGGGAGTGATGCTGGATTGTCCTTTTGTAGAGGATTCGGATGATGTATCCATTACAAACTCTGAAGTGGAAAGCGCCATGAATCATCGGTTCCGGTGGGCCGCTCTTCGCGACCCCGGTTTTACAAAAGAGGCATTCAACGCCTTCAGCTCGGCTGATGCATACATCCGAGCTGCTTGAGATGGGCTTACCAGAGCCCAGACCAACATTTGAAAGATATGCGGGTAGGTACACATTTGTACAAATCTGATAATTCTATACCAGTAGCCCCTGACACATGAAACAGTTGATACAATTGATTTAAGGATCATTGTATAACCAGGTGCTCACAGAGAAGAACAACCCGTTGTCTGAAGAGCTGGAAAAGTGTCAGACCCAGCTAGCTGCTGCTACCGCCAAACTGGAGAGATCCAAGAAGGCATCGCCTGGTAATGTGTCCCTCCATCAAGAAAAAACAGAATTATATACCAGCAATGCTAACACTATTGCATATCTTATGGTAGGATCGTCAGATCATCCGAGAGAGGCACTGGAAGTCGCATAAGGGGACGAATAAGGATCCAAAAGGCAACAGGCTGCGAGCAAACATATACTGACATGGGCCGGGGAGGAGAAAAACAAACTCCAGGATTCCAACACCCAGCTGGGCGAAGAACTGAAATATGTGCGGGCCCAGCTGGCTAACTCCGTGAAGGAAAATAAGAGGCTGCGAGGCGGCATTTTTAGTATGTGTTCAATCTTACCTCCCTGTAATTCAACGAGGAAAGGAATTGACAGAGTTATGCCTGTAGGTATGCTGACTGGCCGTCCCGAAGAGGAGATGTCTGGATCTTCGGGCAATCTGCTACAAGAGCCGTCGCAAATGCACGAGCGAGCTCGACAGGCGATGCAAAGTGTTGCCAAGGCCTTATGGCCATCTGCCTTCCCTCCAGGAAGTATGGAGGAGCTTTTACCACTATTCAAGGGAGCATGGCGGCGTTTCCGATTGTGGAAGATATCAGCCTGCCGGGAAGGTGCCCGAGAGGCCCGGGCCATGGTGAAAACACGGTACACCTAGCTTGACCCGAATCATATGGCCCGGGTCGGGCCTAAATGTTCAGATGGAAAAGAAATTCCAGTTAGTTTGGTATATGACCAGGTAAAGATAGCCACCAAGTATTCCCAACAGGATTGTAAGCTAGATAGCCTGTTAGATGGCATAGAGGAAGAAGTTTTGAGTCCAAGTGACTATGTACTTCAATTGACAATTTTTTCCCTAGCCGGATTGTAAAACGATTGTCATGGCGGACCTTTTTGCTTCGACCTCTGGACCCGAAGGTGCAAAGTGTTTCCGAATACCCACTCGGTAATATAGACCGGGGTACACGTGGAAAATAGACGTAAGGGTCATAGTTGCTTGAACAGACAAGTTGTATCTGGCTAGCTATGTTATATTACATTGTAATTGAAAGAAACATCTTCTAGAGAGAATAGTTCTGTTAAGGATTCCTTTCCCTGGGTGAGCATGCGTTAATGTGCATGCCTGAACTGTGATTGAAAAATCGCAGCATACGTAACATCTTGGGGTTCATAGTGTAATGAGTAAAAAACATCTTTAGTCTGCCGACCGAATATTCCCTTAAGAACGCTAGATTTTGGCTTCACCCAGTGTAAGGTACAGATCCGGATGACCCAGCAGTAACTATCGCAGAGGTGCTCCCTTTATGCCCTAGCCATACTAACGGGAACGTAGGGCATAAGCACAGGAGCCAGGCAGCCCAGCTTGGCCAAAACTTAAGTCATATCGATACATATAATGGCGAAGAAAAGGTACATACGAGGAAAAGACACATATGTGGTGAGCTTAATGCTCGTAAAATAATAATAAACTTCTGTAAAAGAAGCCCCCAGGTATAATGGACGTACATATTTAAGGATGTGTACATCATAGGTCCACGGTTTAGCCGCACGAAAGCTTTAAGGCTAAAAAAAGGATAAATGAAAAGAGAGGAAAAAATAATGGAAACGAAAGGGAGAAGGAGATGGACAAAGAGTTCGGCGCTAGGCATATAATCTTCGGAGTCTGGCCGCGTTCCATGGGTTCGGCTCTAGGCGATTGTCTCATGCATCATGCAGGCGGTACGCTCCTCCAATGAGAACTTCGTAAATGATGAAGGCCCCCTCCCACTTGGGCTTGAGTTTGTCCTTTTTCTTCTCCGGCAAGAGTAGAATGAGTTCGTCAACATTATAAGTCTTGGCCTGCACTTCTCTGCTTTGATATCTGCGGGCCTGTTGTTGATAAAATGTGGAACGGGCTTTTGCGACATCGCGCTCATCCTCCAGGGCATCTAAGTTGT
Organism: Triticum aestivum; assembly: GCF_018294505.1. Classification (NCBI taxonomy): domain Eukaryota; kingdom Viridiplantae; phylum Streptophyta; class Magnoliopsida; order Poales; family Poaceae; genus Triticum; species Triticum aestivum. The sequence goes on from NC_057807.1 coordinate 154,205,484, forward strand.
CCTGCCGATCAAGCTTGGTCTCTCTCTCTTCATACATGCGCACTCGAGGTGAGTCATGAATAATGTCGCAGGGTAAGACAACCTCTGCGCCATACACCATGAAGAAAGGTGTATATCCGGTAGTGCGATTGGGCATGGTCTGCAGCCCCCAGAGTACGGAGTCGAGCTCCTCGACCCAGTGCTTGTATGATTCTTTCAAAGACCGCACTAGTCTGGGCTTAATGCCGCTCATAATAAGACCATTTGCTCGTTCAACTTGACCATTTGTTTGCGGGTGATAGACGGAGGCGTAATCAAGCTTAATGCCCAGAGTAACACACCAGGTTTTCACCTCATCGGCTGTGAAATTGGAGCCATTATCGGTGAAGATGTTGTGTGGAACACCATAACAGTGCACAACACCGGATATGAAGTCTATCACTTAGTGAATTTATCCACCATGACCAAGAGATATTTTTTCTTATGGCTTCCTCCTTTAAGGGGTCCGACCATATCAAGCCCCCAGACAGCAAAAGGCCAAGTGATAGGGATTGTTTGTAGAGTGGTGGGTGGCATATGGCTTTGGTTGGCGAAAAGCTGGCATCCGACGCAACGATGGACAAGGTCTTATGCGTCTGCTCGGGCTGTCGGCCAATAGAAACCTGTACGGAAGGCCTTGCTTACAAGGGCCCGAGCCGCGGCCTGGTGACCACTGAGACCGGCATGAATTTCAGCCAAGAGTTCTGCCCCTCTTCCTCGGAGATACATCTTTGAAGTACTCCGGTAGCGCTCTTCTTGTAGAGTTCTCCGTCATGAACCTTGTAGGCTTTCGAGCGCCGTACAATGTGGTGTGCCTCATTCTGATCCTCAGGGAGTTCTCGCCTATTAAGGTAGGCCAAGACTGGTTCGGTCCATAGGGCAATGACTGCCATGATAAGATGGGTCGACGGTATTATTTCGGTGGTTGAGCCCCTGATGATATTGGTGTGTTCGGAATCTGGGGTTATAGTTGGATCCGGACTGGTGTTGCCGCTCTCCCCTTGCCACACCATGGATGGCTTGAAGAGCCTTTCCAGAAAGATGTTAGTAGGGACGGGGTCGCGCTTAGCGCTGATGCGAGCTAGGATATCTGCCGCTTGATTACTTTCTCGAGCCACATGATAAAACTTGAGCCCCTCGAACCGAGCCAACATTTTGAGAATGGCGTTACGGTAAGCCGCCATCTTCGGATCTTTGGCGTCAAAATCTCCATTTATTTGAGATATTGCGAGGTTTGAATCCCCACGCACTTCCAGGCGTTGTATGCCCATGGAGACAGCCATCCGAAGACCATGCAATAATGCCTCGTATTCGGCTGCATTGTTGGAGTCTGTGTATAATATTTAGAGTGCGTACTAAACTGTATCTCTAGTGGGGGATGTTAGGACAACGCCCGCTTCTAAGCCCGCCAGCATTTTGGAGCCGTAGAAGTGCATGACCCAGTTGGAATATGTGTCGTACTCTTTAGGGAGTTCGTCCTCTGTCCATTCGGCGATGAAGTCAGACGGTACTTGGGATTTAATGGCCCGGCGAGGTCTGTATGTTATGTCAAATGGGAGGAGCTCAATGGCCCACTTGGCAATCCGATCCATGGCATCGCGGTTATTTATTATGACATTGAGTGGTACCTTGGAGCCACCGTGATTGAGCACTCTTCAAAGTAGTGCCGTAGCTTCCGGGATGCCATGAAAACTGCGTATACTATTTTTTCGTAATGAGGGTACCGGGATTTGCATGGTGTGAGGACAATGGATACGTAGTATACCGGATTCTAAAGCGGGAATTTGTGTCCGTCCTCCTTTCGTTCAACGATGAGCACCGCACTCACGACCTGGTGTATTGCTGATATGTATAATAACATGGGTTCGCCAATGTTTGGTGCGGCCATGATTGGGTTGCTCGCTAAAAGAGCCTTTATTTCTTCCAGTCTGGCCGTTGCTGTGTCCGTCCACTCGAAGTGATCGGTGTGTCAGAGAAGGCGATAAAGTGGCAATGCTTTTTCTCCTAGTCTTGAGATAAAGCGGCTTAAAGCTGCTGCACATCTGCTAGTTTTTGGACTTGTTTAAGGTCTGTTGGCGTAACCAACTGTGACAAAGCTCGGATTTTAGCTGGGTTCGCCTCAATTCCTCAATTGGAAATGATGAAGCCCAGCAGTTTTCCAGCGGGAATGCCGAAAACACACTTTTCCAGATTGAGCTTGATGTCATATGCACGGAGGTTGTCGAATGTGAGACGCGGATCATCTATTAATGACTCGACGTGCCTAGTTTTGATGATGACGTCATCTACATATGCTTCAGCTATCTTGCCGATCTGTTTCTCTAGGCATGTTTGAATCATGCGTTGGTAGGTGGCACTGACGTTTTTAAGTCCGAAGGGCATAGTGTTGAATCAGCACGACCCACATGGGGTAATGAATGATGTTGCGGCTTGGTCGGACTCCTTCATTTTGATTTGATGGTATCCGGAGTATGCGTCAAGGAAACATAGTAAGTCGTGTCCGGCTGTAGCATCAATAATCTGATCGATGCGAGGGAGGGGAAATGGATCCTTAGGGCATGCCTTGTTGATGTCTTTGAAATCGACGCATAGGCGTCAGGATTTATCCTTCTTTGGCACCATCACCAGGTTTGCCAGCCAGTCCGGGTGTTTTATTTCTCTGATGAATCCGGCCTCGATTAACTTGGCTAGCTCCTCCCCCATAGCTTGTCATTTGGGTTCGAAAAAGCGCCGCAGTTTTGCTTGACCGGTTTATATCCCTTCCATATGTTTAGGCTGTGTTTAGACAACCTGCATGGGATTCCCAGTATATCAGAAGGGTGCCAGGCGAATATGTCCCAGTTCTTGCGTAGGAACTTTCCTAGCGCGGCGTCAACCGTTGGGTCTAGTTGTACCCCAATGGATGCTGTCTTCTTGGGGTCCGTCAGGTGGACTTGAAATTTGACTATTCCATCTGCTGGTTTAAAGGAGGTGGATTTGGGTCGCTTGTCTAGGATCACGTCGTCCCTATCCACCATGGAGCGTAGTGCGGTTAACTCTTAGGCCATGAGGGTTTCAGACAATGCCTCGAGGGCCAGGGATATGGTTTTGTTTTCGGCGCGGAGTGCTATGTTCGAATCACTGGCAAGACTGATAATACCATTGGGCCCGGGCATCTTGAGCTTCATATACCCGTAACGAGGTATAGCTTGGAAGCGTGTAAATGCGTCTCGCCCTAATAAGGCGTGATATCCATTGTTGAGAGGGGCCACATGGAAGGTTATCTCTTTAGGCCGATAATTCTCCGGCGTGCCGAATACCACGTCAAGTGTGATTTTTCCCGCGCATCGCGTCTCCTAACTGGGAATGATTCCTCGGAAGGTCGTGCTACTTTGCTCAATGCGGCTCCTGTCTATTTCCATTTGTTGAGAGTTTCCTTGTAAATGAGGTTTAGTCCGTTGCCGCCGTCCATGAGCACTTTGGTAAGCCGAAAGCCTTCCATGATTGGACTGAGGACCAAGCCGGCTGGTGCCCGGACTGTCCTGAATTTTGGTTCGTCGCCGGCATTGTAAGTTATGGCTGTGTCATCCCAGGGGTTTATTGCTGCGACTTGGCAGACTCCAGCGAGGCCGCAGAGTGCCCTTTTGCGCCTGTTGTTTGAGGCAAAAGTCTCAAAGACTGTCAATACTCTGAGGTCGTTGTCTTCCGCGGGGTGTTGCTTTGCGGTATTTTTGGTGAGGACATCCTCGCCGCTCTTGGCCACTTGCTGGAGTATCCAACATGCTCTAAGGTTGTGGGTTGGTATGGTATCCGGTGTTGCGTGTATTTTGCATGGCCTATCGAGCCATCCCTACAGAATGGTTATGTGCCCCGTAATGGGCTTCGATTTCTTTACTATTGAATCGGGCAACCCACAAGGGTGCATCCTTTTTGCCCAGACGAGGTGTTGAGTGGAAATGGGTGCCTCCCAGGGAGCTGCCTGAGTTTTCCAGGTGCTTTCCATTACGCAGTACTTCTGTACTATGGTTGCCAATTCAGTGAAGTGTAATACGCGACTGCGGTTAATGGCATTGAGGATTCCCTTGTCCGTGCAATTGTTGCAGAATAGTGAGATCGCGTCTTCGTCGCGGCAATCTTTGATCTTGTCTTTGACAAGGAGGAATCTGGCCCATAAGTGATGGAACGTTTCTTGAGACTGTTGTCGTATATACATAAGATCGCGCGTATCTGGGTGGGTGGGTGGATTTAAGTCCGAATCCTGACCCAACTTGGGACCCGGAGTTTGAGAAACTTCCGAACTTAATAGTTCGGGCTCCGGGATATCAACTGATTTTCAGGCCCGTTGTCCGATTCTAGGTTCGGAGGACAGGGCATGTTGTTCTGTAGATGGGTATCCGGCTCTTCAAGCCCAGAAATCCGAACATAGTTCATCCTCAGCATAGAGGGAGAGTTGTTGTTTCACTCCTGGATTACCGCTACCTGAATGGTGATCGGTGGAGACTTGATTTCTCTCTGATCGGGTTTAAGCCCAATCCAGTTGTAGTCTGTAGTGACCTCCAGGGCGGCGATGCAATCGAGGAGTTCGTTTAAAGATGACAACTCCATTAGATCCATCCGTTTGGAGTGTTCGGAGTCAACACGGAGGCGATTTTCGATGATCCAAAAAGTCATCATTGGCTTGACGGCCGAACGGGCAGTCATGGTAAAGCCGCCCACCCGGAGGGTTTAACCTGGGGCCAGGGCTCCTCCAAAGGTGATACTGTCCTTGACAACAAGGCGAGCCATAAATCCTGTCTTAGACGTCATGGCAGAACACTCAATGAAAGCTCCAATGTTGGTGTCAAAACCGGCGGATCTCAGGTAGGGGGTCCCGAACTGTGCATCTAAGGTTGATGGTAACAGGAGGCGGGGGACACGATGTTTATCCAGGTTCGGGCCCTCTCTATGGAGGTAATACCCTACTTACTGCTTGATTAATCTTGATGAATATGAGTATTACAAGACTTGATCTACCACGAGATCGTAATGACTAAAACCGTAGAAGTCTAGCCTGTATGATTATGATTGCCTCTACGGACTAAGACCTCCGGTTTATATAGACACCGGAGGGGACTAGGGTTGTACAAAGTCGGTTATAGATAAAGGAATCTTCATATCCGGGCACCAAGCTTGCGTTCCACGCCAAGGAGAGTCCCTATCCAGACACATGTAAGAGTCTTCGGTCTTGTATCTTCACAACCCATCAGTCCGGCCCATGTCAACAGGCCGGACGCCCGAGGACCCCTTAATCCAGGACTCCCTCAGCTGGCGTGCTTCTTGTTGCTCCCACTAGAGAACACCTGAAGTACGTCGTCCAGATGCATTTTCACCAGGAGGAGGCGACCAACAATACTGCAGAGTATGAAGGGCTCCTTGTCGGGCTCAGGATTGCCACAGAATTGGGGATCAAGAAGCTGGTCATTTGAGGAGATTCACAACTTATGGTGAGACAAGTCAACAAGGATTACCAAAGTCCATTGATGGAGGCGTACGTTGAGGAAGTGAGAAGGCTGGAGGAGCGCTTCGACGGATTGCAAACAGAGCACGTACCCCATGCAGAAAACAACATTGCCGATCATCTATCAAAGTGTGCTGCGTAGAAGCTTCCTGTGGAACCAGGAACTTTTGTTCTCCATCTCACTCAGCCCTCCGTATCCCCGACAACAATGGACCGGAAGAGGAGGAAACTGGACTCCGGCAAGTCCCTCCTGGTAGAGCCTCCCGAGGCTCCCGACAGAGAGCTTGGCAGGAACAACTCCCCTTCAGCTACTGAGCTACCCCCTCCCACCTGACCACCAGTCCTCATGGTCAAGGGGTGCGCTTCCATGAAGGAGGAGGTGCTGTTGGTCCTTGTTGCTGAACCCCAGGCTCCAACTTGGGCACGACACATAGTTCATTTCCTCCAACGTAGAACTTCCCGAAGAGCAAGAAGAGGCTGAAAGATTAGCCCGGAGGGCCAGTATGTATTAGTTTGTCGATGACACAATATACAGAAGAAGGCCCAATGGTGTGAAATTGAAGTGCATTTTCCGGGAAGAAGGAAAGGATCTGTTGGCAGAAATACACATAGGCATGTGTGGCTCCCACATTGGATCACTGGCTTTGGTTGGGAAAGCATCCCAACAACGATTCTATTGGCCCACAGCCCTCCAAGATGCGGTCGAGCTAGTCACCAAGTGTGAAGCCTGCCAGTTCCATTCCAAGAATATCCATCTGCCTGCCTAAGCTCTTTAGACAATCCCTTTGTCATGGCTGTTTTTGGTCTGGGGGCTCGATATCCTCAGCCCTTTCCTCCGTGCTACCGGGGGCTTTGAATTCTTGTTCATTGCAATCGACAAGTTTACAAAGTGGCTAGAAGTAGAAGCCGTGAGAAAGGTGACTACTCAGTCAGCTATCAAGTTCTTGAAAGGATTAGTGTGCCGCTTTGGGGTCCTTGCCCGGATCATCACTGACAACGACACCCAATTCATGAGCCACACCTTCATGAAATATGTTCATGCCCTCGGAAGCAAGATCTCATTTGCCTCTATTGCACATCCCAGAAGCAATGGGCAAGCTGAGAGGCGAACACTGAAGTGTTGCGAGGATTCAAGACAAGAACATTTGGTAAGCTGCAGAAGTGCGGCAAGCGATGGATCGATGAGCTCCCGATGGTTCTTTGGTCCCTCAGAATGACACCAAATCGAGCTACCGGGCAGTCTCCCTTCTCCCTAGTCTATGGGGCAGAAGCAGTTATCCCCACGGAACTCATTTACGGATCACCTCGAGTGCTTGCCTACGATGAAGTCGTGCAGGAACAACACCGGGATGACGACGTTGTGCTTCTTGAGGAGAACCGTCTCCTGGCTGCTATGCGTGCCGCATGCTACCAGCAAGCCCTACATCGCTATCAAAGCTACAGGGTTCATGCCCGGTATTTTGAGGAAGGCGACCTTGTCCTTAGGCGCGATTAGTCCGCCAAGGGTACAAACAAGTTGACGCCAAAGTGGGAAGGCCCTTACCGGGTAGTACGAGTCACCAGACCTAGCACAGTCTGTATGGAAACCGAAGATGGCACTCAGTTGCAAAACTCATGGAATATTGAGCACCTCTGCATGTTCTACCCATGAGGCGCGGCTGTCGGGCCCTTCCCGGTAGCCACCCTTTTGTACATGCCTTGCCTCAGTTGCATGTAACCCCTTGTACAAAGCCAGCTGCAAACCCTGAGCAATAGAGAAATAAATTACGCGCTGGGGGGCCACCAACAAGTTGCATGCATGGATAATCATATCATGAGCATCGCATGTTCACGTAGATAAGATCGCATCTAGCATCATTTTCATCTGCATAAACTGCAGGCTCCTACCGTGGACTTGGTCCCCAAGAGGAGATGAGAAGACGAGCCTACACTGCAATCTCTGGCAAGCTAAATAGAGAAGTTCTTTCTCTTATCCATACGTGTTCTGTAAGTAAAGACTTGTGCTTAAGAAAACCTCGTTGCCTTTCAAAACATAGGTGCTCCCATCCCTTGACTCGAACATTGCTTCGGTCAGGATGGCCGCAATGGCTTTGAAATAAAGCATTGGCGGGGGGTTGGTCCCTCTTCATGATTTGTGCCCGGTAGGCCTAACCCCGCAGCAGCAAAACTGGGGGTACCAGCAGGATAGCCTGCTAGGGGAAACTTGTTTACTTAAGAGTATAGAGGCATCCCATCTCTGCATGGACTTGCTACATGCACGAGTCCCCAGGAAGGTTTATTGTTTTCATTAATATGCTGATCAAACAAGTACATACCTTACAGGACACAAACATGGATTAAAGGGATTACATAGTTTGAACTGAAATTTGGCAAGTGCCTACAAATTTAAGATTGAAAAAAATAAGTGCCCCATGATGCCCTTGTCCCTCTCCTCCTAGGCACTACGGCAGAAGGTGAAGAGGGCAAAACGGGCGCCTAGGCAGAAGCCCAGCCTGACCCTGTCAGGCTCTAGGAGAGGTAGCCCGACAGAAGCAGGACGGAACGGACGAAGGTGATGGTGAAGAGATCGGCGGGGAAAACATGTATACCGCCACCTCCAGGGCCAGTAGGACACGGCAGGACGAACGAAGCTACAACCCATGAGGAAGCCTACCGGGCTCCAGCTGGAGGGCTGCTAGAGGAGCCAGGAGAGGCACCACACCCACCCCTGCATCCAACTCCCCGACAAATCGCCTTGCTGGGAGAGGGGTGCAGGTGCAGATGATGGTGCCGCCACTTGATGGTTACGGTGCGGCTGGTGTTCAGCTGAAGTCAGAGTCGTCGCCCTCTCAATCGACGCCGTCATCATCATTGTCACTGTCCTCCTCATCACTATCGCTCGAGGAGGAGCTTTCGTTGTCAGTCAAGCTCTCCACGCAGCACCCTAAGCGAGCACCCAAGCTCCCAAAAACCTTGACGGAAAAGAAACCGTCCTCCATTAACTTAAAATGGAGGACGTGCCCTTCCGACAAGCTGTGGGCACGAGCAAAAGTCTTCTAGCATCGATGGAAGTACGTGACATGAGGGGCGGGGAAATCTACATCCACATGTATGCTGCCATTCCCACAGCCCCTCATGTGCAGTCTCAACGCCCGCGGCTGCTCGAGCTCCATCACCCTTGTAAATGGGGTAGGGAGGCGTAGATGGCCGTGTAGAGGCTTATATAGCCTGATGACAAACTCCAAGGGTTGGTCTCTGACGTGGCCTTCCATCGGGGGAGGAGCGTCCGGTGCAGGCGCAATAGAGGTGCCGCCCCGGCCTCCTCGGCCTCGTACACCACAACAACCTCAGCCGTGCCCCCTTCCGCCTCCTCTCATAGCAGGCTCAGCTCCCACATCTTCAGAAGGGGGAGGCAGGCGCTGTGGAGCAGAAGTTCTCGTCACCACTGGAGTAACACCGGACCCCCGGCCTCTCACCATGATAGGCAAAGGCTATGTCAAAGAAGGAAGGAGGAGGAGGTGCAGGAAAGCGTCTTGCCCCGCGTCCCCTTTTGTAGGCGAGCAAGGGAAGGGGCTAGATTTTTTTGTGGAGGTTGCCTCCCCGTTCGACCAATCTGGTTCCCCCTCACCATTAACGGCTCAAGCAATCAAGGCTGACCCTCTGCTCCAATCTGTGGCACCTGGCTTTCTGCCATGGCACCCAATCCCATGCCATCCGCATCCGCCACTAACCCTGCATGATGCATGTGGAACACATGGCAAAGGCACTTGAAGCGGGAAGAATAGTGGGATGGCAGTTATCCCCCCGTGTACGTGAGACGTGGGTACTTTGTAAAGCGTGGCCCATTATCTACCCCACTACAATTGGCGTTACGCAACACACGGGAGAACCGGAAACTGACCTGGGCTCAGGTTAATGAAGAAGCAAAGAAGATCTCAAGGGACGAGCCACCACTACGCTCCTGCCTGTGCCCCGTTAGGACCTATCCCGATGACGCCCGACAGCGTGTTTGGGCCAGGCCCGGGGGATCCTGTAGGTCCAACAAACCCAGGGTCCATTGCCCAGACTGTGCACAGGCCCAAGAACAATATTACTGCATTAGGATAAGAATCAAAGAGATGGTCGAGAAGATCAAGTCAAGCTAGAGAGACAAGATATCACTAAGGGAAAAACCTCCCTTGTCGGGCAGGCTAGCCTGCCAAGGTTGGGTTGCCCCGGAAGCAAGCCTCCAGATTGTCCCGGCAGGCCTGCCGGAGCTTGCGGAGGCAAAACCACTCCACCGCACCACCTCACAGCGACGCAAGTCAACGATCAGTGCGGTGTCAAGCTGCTAAGTGACTAAGTGGCTACTTCCTGCCACATGGCAGCCACTTCCTACAAAAAACACCTCCATATGACACTCGTCCTGAGACGTGTCGAGTAAGCAGACGCAAAGCTGGCAAAACAGCCCGGCAAGGGTTGCCGGGCACGCTGTGATGTGACATTAAGCAGCACATGGAATGCACTCTGTCTGCCTGCAAAGTTAGGTATTATAGCACTGTTTGCTATCTAATCAGTGCATAAAAGACTGATTTGCCACTGTGGTGACCCCATGATCTATAAAAGGAGGCCCATGGCAACCGTAGAAAGGATCCGGACCCTCGCACATTATACGCACGTAGCAACTCTCGCTCTGAGGCAACAAATACGTCCATTTTGCATCATGTTTGCCTACTGTTATTTATGTTGTTTTATTGCATAATAATGCTTTTTGGAGTAATTCTAATGCCGTTTCTCTCATAATATGGAAGGTTCACACAAAGAGGGAGAATTCCGGCAGCTGGAAATCTGGACCTGAAAAAGCTACGCCAGGCTACCTATTCTGCACAACTCCAAATGATCTGAAACTTCACAAGGAATTTTGATGGAATAAATGAGAATTATTGGAGCAAATAAGTAACATAGGGGGCCCACCAGGTGGGCACAACCCACCTGGGCACACCAGGGAGCCCAGGCGTGCCCTGGTGGGTCGTGCTCCCCTCAGCCCACCTTCGGTACCCCTCTTCTGGTACATAAGTCATTTTGACCTAGAAAAAAATAAGGAGAGGACATTCGGGATGAAGCACCGCGGTATCGAGGCGGAACTTGGGCAGGAGCAATTTTGCCCTCCGGCGGAGCGATTCCGCCGGGAGAACTTCCCTCCTGGAGGGGGCAATCATCATCATCATTATCACCAACAACTCTCCCATCTTGGGGAGGGCAATCTCCATCAATATCTTCAACAACACCATCTCTCTCAAACCCGAGTTCATCTCTTTTGTTCAATCTTTGTATCGAAACTATACATTGGTGCTTGTGGGTGACTAGTAGTGTTGATTACATCATGTAGTTGATTGCTATATGGTTCATTTAGTGGAAGATTATATGTGCAGATCCATTATGCTATTTAATACCCCTCTGATATTGAGCATGATTATCATTTGTGAGTAGTTACTTTTGTTCTTGAGGTTACGGGAGAAATCATGTTGCAAGTAATCATGTGAACTTGATATGTGTTCGATATTTTGATGATATGTATGTTGTGATTCCCTTTGGGGTGTCATGTGAACGTCGACTAAATGACACTTCACCATATTTTGGCCTAAGGGAATTCATTGTGGAGTAGTTATTAAATGATGGGTTGTGAGAGTGATAGAAGCTTAAACCCTAGTTTATGCACTATTCCGTAAGGGACCGATTGGATCCAAAAGTTTAATGCTATGGTTAGAGTTTATTCTTAATACTTTTCTCGTAGTTGCGGATGCTTGCGAGGGGGTTAATCATAAGTAGGAGGTTTGTTCAAGTAAGAACAACACCTAAGCACCGATCCACCCACATACCAAATTATCAAAGTAGCGAACACGAATCGAACCAACATGATGAAAGTGACTAGATGAAATTCCTGTGTACCCTCAAGAACACTTTGCTTATCATAAGAGATCGTTTTGGCCTTTCCTTTTCCTCAAAAGGATTGGGCTGCCTTGCTGCACTTTTGTTATTGCTACCATTACTTACTCGTTACAAATTATCTTGCTATCAACCTACTCTGTTACTTACAATTTCAGCACTTGCAGACAATACCTTGCTGAAAGGCACTTGCCATTTACTTCTGCTCCTCATTGGGTTCGACACTCTTACTTATCGAAAAGGCCACAATGGTTCACATATACTTGTGGGTCATCAAGGCTGTTTTCTGGCGCCGTTTCCGGGGAGTGAAGCGCTCTTGGTAAGTGGAAATTGGTTAGGAAAAATTATTACTACGTGCTGAAATTTATTGTCACTTGTTACTATGGAAAACAATCCTTAGAGGGGTTTGTTCATGGTATCTTCACCTTGAGCGGAACCGCAATTAGTTACCCCTCAACATACTGCACCTACTGAAAATATTGAATATGAATATCCTTCGGGTATGGTAGAACAACTGCTAGCTAATCCTTATCTAGGAGATGGAACCGTACATCCTGATAAGCACTTGATATATGTGGATGAAATTTGTGGATTGTTTATGCTTGCAGGTTTACCTGGAGATGAAGCTAAGAAGAAGGTTTTCCCTTTATCTTTGAAGGGACAGGCATTGACATGGTATAGGCTATGCGATGATGTTGGATCTTGGAACTGGAATCGGTTGAAATTGGAATTCCATGAAATTTTTTATCCTATGCATCTAGTTCATCGCGATCGGAATTGTATATTTAATTTTTGGCCTCATGAAGGATAAAATATCGCTCTAGCTTGGGGGAGGCTTAAATCAATGTTATATTCATGACCCAATCATGAGCTCTCAAGAGAAATTATTATTCAGATAGTTTATGCTCGGCTTTTTCGTAATGATCAATCCATGCTCGATATTGTATTGGTTCTTTTATGAAGAAGACTATTGAATTCCGGTGGGATCTTTTAGAAAGAATTAAATGCAACTCTGAAGATTGGGAACTCGACGAAGGTAAAGATCCAGGTATTGAGCTTAAGTTTGATTGTGTTAAATCCTTTATGAATAGCGATGCTTTTCAAAAGTTTAGCACTAAATATGGACTTGACTCTGAGATAGTAGCTTCCTTTTGTGAATCTTTGCTACTCATGTCGATCTTCCTAAAGAGAAGTGGTTCAAGTATCACCCTCTAATTAAAGAACCTGCAAAAGCTAAAGATGAAACTATCGTTTATAATGTTGATCCAGTTGTTCCTACTTCTTATATTGAAAAACCACCTTTCCCTGTTAGGATGAAGGAACATGCTAAAGTTTCAACTATGGTAAACAAAAGTTATATTAGAACACCTAAACTAGCTGAACAGATCAAAGTAGAACCTAGTGTTTCTATGGTTAAAGATCTCTTGGTCGATAATATTGATGGGCATGTTATTTACTTTTGTGATGAAGCTGCTAGAATTGCCAAACCTAATGAAAAAGATAAACATAGACCTGTTGCTCGCATGCTTGTTGTCTTAGTTAAGATAGGAGATCACTATTATCATGGTTTATGTGACATAGGTGCTAGTGTGATTGCCAGTCCTTTTACCCTATATCAAGAAATTATGAATGATATAGCACCCGCTGAAATAGAAGACATCGATGTTACTATTAAGGTTGCCAATAGAGATATTTCATCACCAATTGGGATTATTAGAGATGTTGAAGTCTTGTGTGGGAAAATAAAATACCCTACTGATTTTGTCCCATTATCTTGTTCTTGTTCTTGGTTCCCTACAAGATGACTTTTGTCCCATTATCTTTCGTAGACCTTTCTTGAACACCGCTAATGCTAAAATAGATTGTGAGAAACAAACTATCGGGGTTAGTTTTTGTGATGAATCTCATGAGTTTAATATTTCTAAGTTTAGTAGAAAACCTCATAAGTAAGATTTGCCTGGTAAGGATGAAATTATTGGTCCTGCTTCTATTGTTGTACCTCCTGCTGATCCTTTAGAACAATATTTGCTAGACCATGAAAATGATTTGCATATGCATGAACGAAATGAAATAGATAGAATCTTGTTCGAACAACAACCTTTGCTTAAACACAATCTGCCTATTGAAACTCTAGGAGGTTCTCCTCCACCTAAAGGTGATCATGTGTTTGAATTAAAACAATTTCTGAACACTTTGAAATATGCTTATCTTGATGAGAAAAAGATATATCCTATTATTATTAGTGTTAACCTTTCAGAACATGAAGAAGAAATATTATTGAAAGTTCTAAGGAAGCACCGAGCTGCTATTGGATATACTCTTGATGATCTTAATGGCATTAGTCCTACTCTATTTCAGCACAAGACTAATATGGAACCTGATGCTAAACCCGTTGTTGATGACAAACGTCGGTTAAATCCGAAGATGAAAGAAGTGGTAAGAACGGAAATACTAAAACTTCTGGAAGCAAGTATAATCTATCCTATAGCTGATAGTAGATGGGTAAGTCTTGTTCATTGTGTCCCTAAGAAGGGAGGTATTACTGTTGTATCTAATAATAAGAATGAACTTATTCCACAAAGAATTGTCACAGGCTATAGAATGGTAATTGATTTTAGAAAATTAAACAAAGCAACTAGAAAATATCATTACCCTATGCCTTTTATTGATGAAACACTAGAAAGATTATCTAAGCACACACATTTTTTCTTCCTTGATGGATATTCTGTTTTTCACAAATACCTGTTTCTCAACCTGATCAAGAAAAGACCACTTTTACTTGTCCTTTTGGAACTTATGCTTATATACATATGCCTTTTGGTTTATGCAATGCACCTGCTACCTTTCAAAGATGTATGACTACTATATTCTCTGATTTTTGTGAAAATATTGTTGAGGTTTTGCCTTTTGATGATTGTTTAAGCAATCTTGATCGAGTTTTGCAGAGATGTGAGCAAACAAATCTTGTCTTGAATTGGGAGAAGTGCCACTTTATGGTTAACAAAGGTATTGTTTTGGGCCATAAAATTTCTGAGGTATTGAGGTAGACAAAGACAAGGTTGATGCAATTGAGAAAATGCCATGTTCTAAAGATATCAAAGGTATTCGTAGTTTCCTTGGTCATGCTAATTTCTATAGGAGATTTATCAAAGACTTCTCTAAAATTTCTAGGCCTCTTATAAATCTGTTTGCTTGTGATAGATTTAGATCCTACATTGTTGATTCCAAAGGACTGTTCACATCGATCATGCTGCTATAAAATATCTTATGGAAAAGAAAGATGCTAAATCTAGACACATTCGGTGGGTTCTCTTGCTACAAGAATTTGATTTGCATATCATTGATAGAAAAGAGCGGAGAACCCCGTAGCTGATAACATGTCTAGGCTTGAACATATTCTTGATGACCCACAACCTATTAATGATACCTTTCCTGATGAATAGTTAGCTACAACAAATGTTTCTCACAACACTCCTTGGTATGCTGATTATGCTAATTATATTGTTGCTAAATACATACCACCAAGCTTCACTTACCAACAAAAGAAAAAAATCTTCTATGATTTAAGACATTACTTTTGGGACGACCCACATCTTTATAAAGAAGGAGTAGATGGTATTATTTAGATGTTGTGTATCTGAGCACGAACAGGAACAAATCCTACGGAAATGTCACTCCTAAGTTTAAGAAGGACATCATGTGGGAGACAGAACTGCTCATATGGTATTGCAATCTGGTTTTTATTGGCCTACACTCTTCAAGGATGCTCGTACGTTTGTCTTATCTTGTGATGAAAGTCAATTAATAGGTAATACCGGTAAGCGTCAAGAAATGCCTATGAATTATTCTCTTGCTGTTGAACCATGTGGTGTTTGGGGATTTGATTTCATGGGACCTATTCCTTCCTCCAATGGGTATACTCATATTTTGGTTGTTGTTGATTATGTTAGTAAGTGGGTAGAAGCTATTCCAACCAGTAGTGCTGATCACAACCCCTCTATTAAAATGCTTAATGAAGTTATTTTCCCAAGGTTTGGAGTCCCTCGATATTTAATGACTGATGGTGGTTCACACTTTATTCATGGTGCTTTTCGTAAAATGCTTGCCAAGTATGATGTTAACAATAGAATTGCATCAGCCTACCATCCTTAGTCTAGTGGTCAAGTTGAACATAGCAATAGAGAAATAAAATTATTTTTACAAAAGACTGTCAATACGTCCCAGAAGAATTGGTCTAAGAAATTAGATGATGCACTTTGGGCTTACAGAACAACATATAAAAATCCTATGGGTACGTATCCTTATAAAATGGTTTATGGAAAAGCTTGTCATTTGCGTCTTGAGTTAGAACATAAAGCATATTGGGAAATTAAAGAACTCAACTATGATTTCAAACTTGCTGGTGAGAACAGGTTATTTGATATTAGCTCATTAGATGAATGGATGCCAAGTTATTTAAAGAAAAAGTTAAAAGATGGCATGATAAAAGAATCTGAAAGCGTGAGTTCAAAGTTGGAGAATATGTTCTTTTGTACAACTCTCATTTCAGATTCTTTGCAGGAAAACTCTTCTCCAAATGGGAAGGACCCTATGTTATCGAGGAGGTTTGTTGATCTGGAGCTATCAAAATAAATAATGCCAAAGGTACTAACCCGAATGTTGTTAATGGCAACGAATAAAACATTATATCTCAGGTACCCCCATTAATGTTGAAAGCAATATTATCCAAACTATGATACAAGAGGAACACATAAAATAGACCATTCAGAACACTCCAGAATCATGATAAAAAGGACGTATGCGATACGGTCAGTAAACGGACTCCAAAAAATGTGCAAAAGTATTTTTTGTCAGTTTTGGAATATTTAGAAAATTAGGAAAATAAGAAATTACCAGGAAGGTGACCCTGGTGGGCACAAGACGCCAAGGCACGCCTGGCTTGCCAAGCGCGCCCAGGTGGGCTGTGCCCACCTCGGGTACCTTCCGGACTCCATTTTTCTTTCGTTTGCTTGTTTCCCAAGATAAAACATCTTTATATACCCCTCGAACCTATTGACCTTCGTATCACGGAGAAATCTCCTGTTTTCTTTTCCTTGTTGTTTTCTGTTAGATCTGTTAAGCCAGGCATCATGTCTTCTTCTTCCTCCAACAATGTGGAAGTGGATGCTTGGATGATGAAGATCGAGTTGAAGAGGGAAGAGCCTATTGGAGCCGCCAAGGAGGACAAGGGCAAGGAGGCTACCGGAGATCAAATGCTGGTGATCGAGCAAGAACTCCCTGCCGAGGAGGAATAAGAAGATATCCTTAAACCTTACTATGCTCATCCTACCCCTACTGAGATTGAAGCCTTTCGGATCATTGAAATAGTTCGTGTGCAAAATAAATATCTCACTCATGAAAATATGCTGCATCAAGAGCACATCATCTTCCTGCGGAGCGTCATCCGTAGATTGGAGAATCTCTTGATCATGAAGGACAGGATCGCTACCGCTTCATCACCACCACCACCTCCTTCATCACCAAAAGAAAATTGAGTATCGGGTATGGGCACTCCCCTTGGCTTTCACCAAGCTTGGGGGAGGTGCCCCGGTATTGTATCACCTCCACTATCTTTTGGTTTTACTTTTCTCAGTTCGATCCATAGTTATCTTTTGCTTTAGATGAATAAAAGTTTAGTTCGATCCTTTCTTTTCGAGAGTTTGCTTAGTGATCTATCCTTGTAATTATGTGCGAGATTTATAATAAAGTTTAGTTTGAGTTTTTCTTTCTTTACTTTCATGTTTAAATAAAAGAAAGGAAACAAATGAAAAAGATCATATGCTAATCTTATTGTAAGTAATGACATCACACAAGGAAATGTATAAGTACAAAATTTTATTGTAGATTGACAAACATAGCATTGGTCAATGATGCAATTCATGAAATAATTAATAAGGGAAGAGAAGATTCATATGCAAATACACTACCCTGGAAACCTTTTGTGATTGTGAGCACCCATCAAAATATTATATGCCAAAATTGTTGATGTTGGACAAGGAAGACAACGTAATGATTTATGTTTGTTCATAGTCACATAGAAGCTATATTCTCATAGATCCTTCAACATGTGGTGTTTGCCCCCTATCTTTGCTAGCCAAAAATTCTGCACCAAGTAGAGATACTACTTGTGCATCCAAAAACCCTTAAACCCAAATCCTGTTTTGAGAGTCCAGCGTACCTACCTATGGTTGAGTAAGATCCTTCAAGTAAGTTGTCATCGGTGCAATAAGGCAATAAAAATTGCTTCTAAAAGTGTTAGATCATTTAGTGTAAGAGAAAATTGAGCATTATATGAACTTGTGATGGCAAAGAATAAAAGCGATAGATTGCATAATAAAGGTTGCCATCATAAGGGGCAATATAACGTGAAGTTCTCTTGCACTAAGGGATTAAGCATACAAACAAAAATTGCATGGCAACCTCTGCTTCCCTCTACGAAGGGCCTATATTTTACTTATATGTATTTACTTTCATGCAAGAGTCAAAGTTCTACTCTCTATTCCGTTTTATTTTCTCTTTTGGCAAGCATCATGTGGTGAGGAAAGATCTAGGCATATATATCCAGTTGGATATGGGTAGCATGAGTTATTATTGTTGACATCACCCTCAAGGTGAGTATGTTGGGGGGCAGTACTATAGGCCCTAATCTTTCTATGTGTTTGGTTGAAATGTTTTGCTCATGTGTATGCATTGAGTGTTAGCAATCATAGAAGACTATATGATGGTTGAGTATGTGGACTTGCCAAAAAGGCTCCGATGCATGACCCTTCCTGAAAAGATGATGAATTGTAGTTGCAAAGTTGACTAAGAACATAGTTTGTTGGTTTCCAATAGGGTTTATACTTTATACTTCGATGTTTTGAGGAATTGTTACTTATTCATGAGAAGTGCATGATAAAAGTTCTATGTTAAAGTTTGTTGCTGTCATAATAAGTTACATGATGCTTCTATGTCCGCATTTTGTTTTTATTGAAACCTCTCTCTCTAAGCATGTGGACATGTTTTTCAATTTCGGTTTTCGCTTGAGGACAAGCGAGGTCTAAGCTTGGGGGAGTTGATACATACATTTTGCATCATGTTTAAATACTGTTATTTATGTTATTTTATTGCTAATAATGCTTTTTGGAGTAATTCTAATGCATTTTCTCTCATAATATACAAGGTTCACACAAAGAGGGAGAATTCCGGCAGCTGGAAATCTGGACCTAAGAAAGCTACGTCAGGCTACCTATTCTGTACAACTCCAAATGAGCTAAAACTTCACAAGGAATTTTTATGGAATAAATAAGAATTATTGGAGCAAATAAGTACCATAGGGGGCCCACTAGGTGGGCACAACCCACCTGGGTGCGCTAGGGAGCCCAGGCGCGCCCTGGTGGGTTGTGGTCCCCTCGGCCAACCTTCGGTGCCCCTCTTCTGGTACATAAGTCATTTTGACCTAGAAAAAAAATAAGGAGATGACTTTCGGGACGAAGCGCCACCATCTCGAGGCAGAACTTGGGCAGGAGCACTTTTTCCCTCTAGCGGTGCGATTCCGCGGGGCGAACTTCCCTCCCGGAGGGGGAAATCATCGTCATCATCATCACCAACAACTTTCCCATCTTGGGGAGGGCAATCTCCATCAACATCTTCAATCGCACCATCTCCTCTAAAACCCTAGTTCATCTCTTGTGTTCAATCTTTGTATCGGAACTATAGATTGGTGCTTGTGGGTGACTACTAGTGTTGTTTACATCTTGTAGTTGATTAATATATGGTATATTTGGTGGAAGGTTATATGTTCAGATCTCTATTTAATACCCCTATGATCTTGAGCATGATTATCATTTCTGAGTAGTTACTTTTGTTCTTGAGGTCATGGGAGAAATCATGTTGCAAGTAATCATGTGAACTTGATATGTCTTCGATATTTTGATGATATGTATGTTGCGAGTCGCTTAGTGGTGTCATGTGAACGTCGACTACATGACACTTCACCATATTTGGGCCTAAGGGAGTGCATTGAGGAGTAGTTATTAGATGATGGGTTGCGAGAGTGACAGAAGCTTAAACCCTAGTTTATGCGCTATTCCGTAAGGGACAATTGGATCCAAAAGTTTAATGCTATGGTCAGAATTTATTCTTAATACTTTTCTCGGAGTTGAAGATGCTTGCGAGGGGGTTAATCATAAGTAGGAGGTTTGTTCAAGTAAGAACAACAACTAAGCATTGGTCCACCCACATACTAGATTATCAAATTAGCGAACATGAATCGAACCAACATGATGAAAGTGACTAGATAAAATTCCCGTGTACCCTCAAGAACACTTTGATTATCATAAGAAACCATTTTGGATTTTCCTTTGCCTCAAAAGGATTGGGCTACCTTGCTGCACTTTTGTTACTACTACCGTTACTTACTCGTTACAAATTATCTTGCTATCAAACTACTCTGTTACTTACAATTTCAGCACTTGCAGACAATTACGTGCTGAAACCCACTTATCATTTCCTTCTACTCCTTGTTGGGTTCGACAGTCTTACTTATCGAGAAGGCTACAATTGATCCCATATACTTGTGGGTCATCAGCAACCCTGCCGGGCAAGAGCGCTGCATTTTCCCACCATTATCCACCATCAATCCACCAAAGCAGGTGTAGGGTTTTATGCCTTGAGGCGGCCTGAACCTAGGTAAAACTGCCCGTGTGATCTCTATCGTGATGTGTTACGCTTCTCTGCTCTTTCTACAACATGCCCGTCCCCCCGCCGAACCAAAAGGGGATCATGGCCCCATAGGTTCCCGTGGTTTCCCATGAGACCCTAAAGCATGAGGAGTAAAATTAGGAAAGTGGAACTTGCTGGAATATATGTGCTAGTATTGCTAGTACGGCTAGAAAGGCTTCGGATACCAGCTCTCTACAACTGAAGGCACATTATTGTTACTATCAGTCTAACTACCAAAGGCGACATATTCGACCAAATACGAAGAGTTGAAAGCATCCATGACAACAACATGAAGACCAACACTGTAATGCCCCGGATCCCGCCAGGTGTCTTCCAGCTATTCGTCATTGTTGCCGTATCATTTGCTTCTGTGTTGCGTTTTGCCATGTCATCATCTGCATTTCATTTGCATGTTTTTCAAAACATGCATCCATTCGGGTTCCGCCGGTTCTCTCCGTTGTCCGTTCTGAGAACACCACACTCGCACGCGCCCATGGCCCCTCTCAGGCCTTGTTTCGTGAGCGGGAGAAAAACATTCTCGGAATGGACCGAGATTTGCCGAGTTGCCTTGGTATATCACCGGTAGACCACCCGTCAAATTTCGTTCCATTTGGAGGTCGTTTGATGCCCCAACGGTTAACCGCGTAGCCCGAAACCACCTTTTGTTTTGCATCCCAACACCCCTCCAAATTAGCCCACTAACCCAGCAAAACCCCCTCCATGCTCTCCGTCGTTGGATCACGATCGTGTGGGCGAAAACCGCTCCTCATTTGGAATCTCCTAGCTCCCTCTACCTTTAAATATGTGCATCCCCTCCAAAATCTCGCAGTCCAAACCTTAGCATCTTCCCCTCCACGCCCCCGGACGTGTCCACCCCGCCGCTGGACGATTCCACCACCGCCTCCACGTCGCTCTGACCAGTGGCGCGCCGCCACCTCAGCATCGCTGCCGTTTCAGACATGGCAAAATGTGTGCTGAATCTGTTATATCATGTTGCTATGTTTGATTGATGCTACCATCCATTATCTGCATAATCTAGAGATGTTCACTAAGGATGTTTTGTTCTACATGTCATACTCTATCCATCCATTCCCTTAGTTGCATTTGTAGCTTGCTGTAGATTGTTCATATCTTGCTCCAAGTTGCTAAATAATGTTTCTGTCTGCCTGTTAACATTAGGTTCAGTTTTGCCATGTGTTTTTCTAGTGATCCATTCACCCTACGAACTTGCTCTTGCAATGGTTAGCTCCATAAACATGTCTTCTTACTATTGGTTACCTTGTCATGCCATGTCTTGCTCGTTGGTGAGTTGTACAAGCTCACCAACATGCCTACTTATCGTTGTTCCTGCCATGTCTGAATTTGTCATATCTTTTGCCATGTTTGCATGCATGCTACCATCTTTTGTGTTGACCTTTGGAATTAGTTCAGTAAGGGAGTTTTGTTCTTTGTCTTTAGTACTAGCATGCCATGCTCTAATTTTCCATGATAGCTTGCTGTAGCATATTGTTTGAGACCTCTAAACATTGCAACCAGATGTTATTTCTGTCATGCTCAATGATTCCTGCCAAGTCTATGAAACTGTTATTATTTGCAATCTTGCCATGTCCTTTTGAGCCTGTTCTATTGATTTCCGGAGATAGCTCAGTGTTCATGTTTTGTCATTCTTTACCTATACATCATGTTCATGCCCTTTGCTTTCATGTTGAGGTGATGTAGCATATTTCCATGATGCTTGTAAGATGCCTAGCTGCTGTTTTGGACAGCTTATCTTTTAAACTTGTTTCATGTGTATGTGTTGAACCGTTGCTCCATTTGGAGTGTACTTTATATGAAATTTGCTTAGAATTGCATGTAGTTTCATCTTATCATGTTGCATCCATGTTTTCAGAGTGTTGTTTGATGTTTGAATACAATTTTGCATCAATGCCATGTTTAACTTGTTTTGCTCATATCTTCTAGGCCGTAGCTCCGAACTAATTGAACTTTATATGTAACTTGACTAGAATTTCATGTAGATCATCTTGGTGCATCTTAACTTGCTGTTTAAAAACTTGAACATAAGGTTTATTCAGATCTGGATCAATTTCGAAATTTGCATATGAGGACTTACCGGGTTTTTTACATGTTGTTTCTGGCCTCATTTAAACTTGCTTTGATGTGTTGTTCTTGTTTGCATCATCTCTTGCCATGAGTAGCCTCATCTAGCCTTGTCATGCATCATGCTTGGTTGTGCATCATGTCATGTTTATGTGTTGTGTGTTCACCTTGTTGTTTGCTTCTTTCCGGTTGTGCTTCTTCTCATTAGTTCCTGTTTCATTGCGATCGTGAGGATTCATTCGTCTACGCTTGGTTCGTCTTTGTGGCTTCATCTTTTACATGGACTCGTTCTTCTTCCTAGCGGGATTTCAGGCAAGATGACCGTCACCTTGGATCTCACTACTATCATTGATATGCTAGTTGCTTCGTTCTATCGCTATGCTGCGCTACCTGTCACTTGTTCTTCAAGCCTCCCAAACTGCCATGTCAGCCTCTAACATTTTCATCCTTCCTAGCAAACCGTTGCTTGGCTATGTTACCACTTTGCTCAGCCTCTCTTATAGCGTTGTTAGTTGCAGGTGAAGTTGAAGATTGCTCCATGTTGGACAGGATTATGTTGGGTTATCACAATATCTCTTATTTAATTAATGCATCCATATACTTGGTAAAGGTTGGAAGGCTCGGCCTTATGCCTGGTGTTTTGTTCCACTCTTGCCGCCCTAGTTTCCGTCATACCGGTGTTATGTTCCTTGATTTTGTGTTCCTTACGCGGTTGGGTGATTTATGGGACCCCCTTGACAGTTCGCTTTGGATAAAACTCCTCCAGCAAGGCCCAACCTTGGTTTTACCATTTGCCTACCTAAGCCTTTTTCCCTTGGGTTTCCGAGCCCGAGGGTCATCTTTATTTACCCCCCTGGGGGGCCAGTGCTCCTTCGAGTGTTGGTCCAAACTAGAGCCACTTGCAGCGCCACCTCGGGGAAACTTGAGGTCTGGTTTTCGTTGTATGTAGTGTTCGTCCGGTGTGCCCTGAGAACGAGATATGTGCAGCTCCTATCGGGATTTGTCGGCACATCTGGGCGTTCTTGCTGGTCTAGTTCTACCATTGTCGAAATATCTTGTAACCAGGATTCCGAGACTGATCGGGTCTTCCTAGGAGAAGGAATATCCTTCATTGACCGTGAGAGCTTGTGATGGGCTAAGTTGGGACACCCCTGCAGGGTATAAACTTTCGAGTGCCGTGCGTGCGGTTATGTGGCAGATGGAAATTTGTTAATATCCAGTTGTAGAGAACTTGACACCAATTCGAATTAAAACGCATCAACCGTGTGTGTAACCGTGATGGTCTCTTCTCGGCGGAGTCCGGGAAGTGAACACGGTTTGGGTTATGTATGAACGTAAGTAGTTTCAGGATCACTTCTTGATTGCTTCTAGCTTATCGACCGTTCCGTTTGCTTCTCTTCTCGCTCTTATTTGCGTATGTTAGCCACCATATATGCTTACACGCTGCTGCAACCTCACCACTTATCCATTCCTTACCCATTAAGCTTTGCTAGTCTTGATACCCATGGTAATGGGATTGTTGAGTCCTCGTGGCTCACAGATTACTACAACAACAATTGCAGGTACAGGTTATGCGATGATCATGATGCGAGAGTGATGCTTGCTTGTTTTGGAGTTCTTCTTCTGCTTGTTCTTCAATCAGGGGATAGGTTCTAGGTCGGCAGCCTGGGCTAGCAGGGTGGATGTCATTTGAGTTTCTGTTTGTGTTTCATCCGTAGTCGGATGTTGCTCTTATGTATTGTGATGTTGTATTCATGTGGCATTGTTTGCCTCTTGCATGTATCCCTGACTATTATGTAATGGTATGATGTAATGATATCCACCTTGCAAAAGTGTCTCCAATATGCGCTTCTATCCTTGGTGGGACCTTTGAGTTCCTTTACGAAGAGTTGAAAGCGTCCATGACAAGCGACCGAATAGAACTGTCACTGCAAATGTCCCTGCTCCTCTTCACTACAAAGAACATATTATACAACTATTATACTCCCTCTGTTCCTAAATACAAGTCTTTGTAGAGATTCCACTATGGATCACACACGGATGTATATAGATACATTTTAGAGTGTAGATTCACTCATTTTGCTTCGTATGTAGTCCATGGAGGAATCTCTACAAAGACTTATATTTAGGTACGGAGAGAGTACTTACAAAAGAAGAACAAAATAGGAGCATGCTAAAGAAGAGCAAGCAGATTTTGGATAATAAATTGTTGGTTGGCCACACATGATGAGCTAGAGCGCATAAAGAACACAACTCCCTACTGTCCCTCGATATGTGGCGCATGTGCTTTCAAAAGTAAAGTAGGAACATTAGCTGACCAATTAAACATTATCTGTTTTTGTAATAGCAGCATCATATTAGATTCGTATTTGAGCAACAAGTTTGGAATTATGAGTGGAACGTTGTTTAGCTTGATGGATGGAGGAGCAGTGCTAAGCAGCTATGATGATGGTACTAAATATAAAGGAATGTCTGCATGCAAGTCACGTGACTGTTATCATTTGGGCAAGTCGACCATTTCAGGCAGTTGGATGAAGATCCTACATCTCATAACCCTTCTTCTTCCTCGTCTCCGATTCTTCCCCTACGAACACAGCATGGGCCGCCGGCCGAACCACCGGCCCCGACCCCCCTGCCCTCCCCTGAACCGTCCCCACCACATGTGTTCCTCTGCCATCCTCACCCCCGCCCACCCACGTCGAGTTTTTCTCCCTCCAGCGAGGCCCCACCACCGCCAGGCCACCGTCCCCACCTGAGCCCCTTCCTTCCCTCTGGTGAGCTCTAAAAAATTGACTGGCCTAATTTTGAAATTTAGTATACTCTCATTTAACTAGTGTGGAATATAAAAGGGGAAAACCATAAGCATTTCGAGTATAGTGTTGAGCTTGCCATGGCGAATCTGAAGGTGCAAATCAGACAAAGGCAACTTTGCAACCAATGTTTGCTTTCAACTAACAAGTAAGGTCCTAAGTGATGGACAAGAAATCACAGTAAAGCTGTGGCGATCTATTTTCTTGCTACGATAAATAAGTTGAGCAGATATGAAAGAGTACCGCCTCGGGTGCGGCGCCGTGTATGCATCTGCTAACAATTTGATGGTGACGCGGTAGCGATGGATTTCGGCAGCGTCGAAGCAGATCTAGGAGGGTAGACAGTGGCGGCGGGGGAAATATCCCAGCGCGATGGACAAGACAGGTTGTAGGAGCAGCGCCGACAAGGTGGACGATGGCAGGGATGAAGCGAGTGGAGGGGATCAGGGATCCTAGTCCAAAGTTGTTGATGAGAGAGGTCATTCTCTTGTAATGGACGACGATGTCAGGGTCTCACCTCCGGCATGGTGAAGGAGGACGGCCGTGGATGGGGTGGCGGACGGAGGAGATTGTGAAGGGGAAACCGATCACATATGGGGTCACAAGGATCCCTTCTACGTTCGGCTGGGGATTAGTTGCATGAAAAGCATGTCGAGCCGTTAGCACATAGAGGATTTTTATCCAGGTTCGAGCCGTGAAGATGCGTAATACCCTAGTCCTGCTTTTTCTGGTTATATGCGTGTTCTTGAGCTTTTGAACTAGCTACGGTGCATGCTTTTTCCAAAAGTCCGAGTCCTCTCTCTCTGTGCCTCGGGCCTCCTTTTATACACAAAGGGGTTGCCACAGTGGCACATAGGAGGTGGAAGGCTACAGCGGTACGAGCTTATCGCTCGATCAACGTAGGACAAGCGCATTTAACGCGCTGCCTACGTGTCCTTTCGCTTTATTGGGGATGGCAACAGAGGGTATCTCGTCCTTCACCGCTCCTCCTCGCCTCGCCATGCGTCCGGGCCGACGAGGCATGCAGCTCCATGCTGGCCAACTAGCTACTATGTTGGCGAAATAGTAGGCTTCCACGAAGATCTGCATGCCACCATGCAGGCGCCTGCTTAGCTGGCGTGACTATCATCGTACTGGATTGGTGGTGAACTAGCGAAACCTTGCCAGACGCGGGTCTGGCCATGGCTCAGCGATTGTCCCCGGCAAGGCTTGCCAAGGCCTTGGAGTCATCCCCGACAAGGGTCTTGCCGGGGGTCTTCGCCTTCTGATCCCACGTGGATTCGTGGGTTGCAAATCTTCGTGAGGGGCTGCATGCAACCAGGCATGTGCTCTCCAACTCTGGTTCTTAATGTTGTCGATGGTGTCAAAGTTCTCAACCCAAGGGTGGTGGCCTTGCTGGTCTCTTTGCAGGCCACCTCAGCAAGGAGCTAGCCGGGGGGCTCCGCAGGTCGCCTCGGCAATGCTCGTTGCCGGGCGTGGCCCTGCTCGCCTCCTGTTGCCTGTTACCTTGAGTGTCTGCTTTCATATTCTTTGCTCTCGTCTTGCCTTCTGCCGTCCTCCTTTGCTTTGCCAAGCCTTGTTGTAGGCGTGGCTGCGATCGTCCGTGCGCAAGTGAGGGGTACAGAGGTACCCACACTTCTCTACACCGACAGGAGCCCCCAGGCCTGAGCCACACATAAGCGCAAGGCGTAGTTGGGCCAAGCCCAAAGCAGTGCGTGGGCGGGCGTGGCAGAGGTGAACCGCCACCATGTTTCTATCTGTTACGCTTCCCCACAAACCGTGTCGAGTGTGTGATGTGGGGGTCATGGTGGGATGGCCTCAGCATGCTCGCATCATCTCGTAGTCGATAGCAAAGAGGCGGACCGTGCTTCCCTTATTAAAAAGGAAGGAATCTGCAGGGGCGCTACTCATTTACTAAGTGGACTTGGGTTGCAATTTGCATGGCGCTGCACCCCACGATCACAGGGTGGAAATCAGTTGTCCCACCTGTCCCCGCGCCCCTTTTGTTTTGCCATGTACCCTCCATGCGTTGGTAAGGGCAGGTGGCGGGCACGGAGGACGTGGGCATTAATGTTGAGGCGGAAAATCAGGCGTTCATGGATTGGGGGTGCGGGCCGATTCTGATTCCCCGTTCTTCAAGAGGCCGCATTGGCCGTGCGGGGCGGCCGCCCCTTGGGCTGGGTGGACAGGCTCCGGCATTGCTCTTTTATAAAAGGGTAGAGGCACGGTGCCTCTCCGCACTCGCTCTCTTCTCTCCCTCTTGCTTACCATCTTCCTCCCATTCACCATGGTGAAAGGGCATGCTAGTGCCTCGATGGCAGCGACGAGGGATTCTGCTTAACAATGCGTCCCTCCTCCCTCTGAGCCTCCGGGGGCGGAGCCCGTCGTGAGGGGGAGAGGAAGGGGACGGGGCCTAGATCGTCGCAGCGCTTGGGGCGGCGGATCCGCTGCGCTCCCATCGGTGGCCCTCCTCCTATGGGCGGCCACATTGGGGACCAACCTTATGAGTTCTTCATCAGGCTGTATAAGCTTGTGTGTAGTTGCCTCCGGCTTCCGACTCCGTTCGCTCGGGTTATGGAGGAGGAGGCCCCGCGTGCCTTGAGGCTTCACATGAGAGACTGCAAGAACGACAGCATGTGGGCAGACGTCGACTTTCCCCGCCCTCACGTCATCTATATTCGTCAGGGGTGGAAAACCTTTGCACGTGCCCACAGCTTGACGGAGGGGCACGTTCTCCATTTTAAGTTAATGGAGAGCGGCTTGCTCTCCGTCAAGGTCTTCGGGAACTCCGGAATTTGCCTAGGGTGCTACATGGAGAGCTCCACTGATGATGAAAGCTCCTCCTCGAGCGACAGCGGCGAGGAGGGCAGCGCGAGCGACGACGACGACAACAGGCGGGAGGACGATGACTCCGACTCCGGCTGACCGCCAGTGGCCGCACCATCGTCTGGCCCACTCCCTCCCCCGTCAACACGCCTTGCCGGGGGCCTCGTCCTGCTGTCCCTGGCGACGGTGGTTGGCGGGCTTCCTCGTAAAGATCTCCATCGCCCAGTTCCCCATGCCCGTCACCTTGCGCAGCCTGCCGTGCTTTCTAGGAAATGTACACTGCCGAGCCCATGCTTATGTTCTGTAGTATATGTACTTCCATCAGCATATCAATGAAAAAGGTGAGGTTTCGCCGGGAACTCATGCGCGTGTACATTCGTGCAGAGGCAAAGTGCCCCTTTAATGAAAATAAATGAGTCTCCCTAGCAAGCTACCTTGCCGGCGCTCCTGTGCCTGCTGCAGAATCACATCTGCCGGGTTACAGGCGCAGGGTCCAGCCCCCTGCCAAACTCTTCTTTTTCCCATGTTACTACAACTACCCCGACCGAAGCAGCGTTCGAGTCGGGGATGGGAGCACCCAAGTATAGATAGAGTGGCGAGGTTTTCTAATGCGCAAGTCACAAATTACGAACATGAATGGGCAGGGGAGGAACTTTATCTGATTGAGTTGTTGATGGAGATGCCGCGCCAAGCAGTCTTCTCAATCCCTTCCCGAGATGTTGTCACTGCGGCTGGAGGGAAGAGAGGACAGGGGCAAGGAATCTTGGCGGTTTCCCAACACCTGTTAGAATATAAGGTAGCACAATACCCTGGACAAGTACACATCACTACAAAAAAAGACACATCCATGACATTTTGGGCCGAACGAAATTTTTTTCTGTCATACATATGACACTTCTATGACGATAATTGTGAAAAAACTCGGTATCATCATAGATGTGGTGGGCTCCTACTTATATGAAAAAAAATCATGACAAAAAATGGGCTTTTCGTCCTGGGCGGGCCGGAGATGCAGCTGCATGACATTCTTTGGGCCGACCATGACGGAAAAAACCGTAGTAGAAGCGAGGGGGAGGAAAATTTCGGGGAGTTGGCGGTTACGGTGGGAGGTCGGGGGCCGAGCGATGCGCGTTTCTCTCGTACACGTACGCGCGTGTGTGCGAGGTGTTGGCTCTAACTGAACCCAAGCGATTGCACTGCAGGCTACATGTTACTGAACCCGAGCAATCGATCGATGGCAGTTAACTGAACCCGATGGAGCGATTCCTTCGCTACTGCTGCTAATTGAAGCCGATCGATTGGATGAATAGTGAGAGTTGCGGGGGGGGGGTGTTGGAGGAACAGTGAGCGGTGGCGTTGCCTCTGGATGAACAGGACCCCGTGGTGTGGAGGGCTGGATGAATAGTAGATGGTGGAGGGGTGGCCGTGGAGGGGTGGTTGAATAGGACCCCGTGGTGGGGAGGGCTGGATGAACAGTAGACGATGGAGGGGTGCCCGTGGATGGGTGGTTGAACAGTAGCCGGTGGAGTAGCGCACGGTGGAGGCTGGATGAACAGGAGCCCGTGGAGGCTGGAGGAGGTCGACGGTAGCCCGTGGTGGCTGGAGGAGGTCGACGGTGGAGATGAACAGTATCCTGTGGAGTCCCGTTTTGCGGTACGCCACACCGCTCCCGATGAACAGGCCCCCGTTTCGACCGTAGCGCTCCAACACAAGTTCGTTTCGTCCGTTTTGCGGTATGCCACACCCCTCCCGATCAACAGGACCCCCGTTTTGACCGTAGGAGGTCCGTTTCGTCCGTTTTGCGGTACACCACACCCCTCCCAATCAACAGGACCCCTATTTCGACCGTAGCAGGTCCGTTTCCTCCGTTTTGCGGTATGCCACACCCCTCCAAATCAACAGGACCCTGTTCCGAATGTAGGAGGTCCATTTCCTCCGTTGTGCAGTACGCCAGGCCATGTTTCCATCACCTGTTCCGTCCAAGCCCTCCCGATGAACACGACCACACATTCCGTTTGGACCCAGCCGGTTGGCTCCCCATGAACATGACGACGACGTTGTTTCTCTGTTCCGACCCAGCCATGTACGTATGCGCGAGTAGGCGTTCGAGACCCTGCTCGTATGTACGTACGTGGCCGTATTTTCTTTCTTGCACCCTCGCCGCTGTACTTATGTGTACAGGCTACGTGTGCGCCTCTATTACGACACGTGCGCGCCTCTACTATGACACGTGCGCGCCTCTACATTGACCAGTATGTATGTACACGTTCACGACCAAAATGACAACGCTACGTACGCTTCGACCAGGTGGGTCCCGACTGTCAGGCACTTCCTTGCCTGCGAAGATGTAGCTGGTGGGTCCCAGCAGTCAGGGGGGCGAATCGTTTTGTTTTTTTGCCCGGTCGCACTTCCTTGCATGCGAAGATGTAGCTGGTGGGTCCCAGCAGTCAGGGGGGCGAATCGTTTTTTTGCCCGGATGCACTTCCTTGCGTGCGAAGGTGTAGCTGGTGGGTCCCAGCAGTCAGGAGGGAAACGTTTTTTTGCGAAGTACGGTGGCCCGTCCGGTGGGTCCCTGCTGTCAGGTGGAGGAATCATAATTTTCCGCGTAATAAGGAAGCACTTCCTTGCTGCGGCCATGGACCCAGCTGTCAGCCTCTCCACGTACAGTCCACATCCGATGGAAGTCGTTCCTTGACCACGTTGACCACGCCACACCGAAAGCACCAAGGCGGTGGACGATGGCGAGGCCTAGAAAGGGGACGACGCGGAGCCGGTGAAGATGCGGCAGTGGATGCCCGCGCGGAGAGGAGTATGAGGGTTCACTCGTTCGACTGCGGTGTGAGGCTGCCATCGCCGCAAGGCCTGGCCAGCGGTGGGAATAGTAGGGGCGGTGAGGCCTCCACGACAGCATAGCCGGCCACGGGAGGCAGGAGCAGGCGGCACGATCGGTGCTGCTTTGGGCAGCTGGAGCAAGAAGACCAGAGGTTGAAGAAGCACTACGGCCCTTGGATGGACATCGTCCGGTCACTGGAGCTAGAATCGTTCATATTGACTAAGTTGACAAAGCCCTCCGTCCCCGTCAACTTAGTAGGCCCACAAGTCAGCCTCCCACCAAGGTGGGTCCCTGCTAGTAGGGGGAGTATTCGTTTTTTTGTGCGTAATAAAGAGGCACTTTCGATGGGTCCGAGCTGACAGTGGGGGGAATGTTTTTTGGCAAAATACGGTGGCCCGTCCAGTGGGTCCCAGCAGTCAGGGGGGAAACGTTTTTTTGGCAAAATAAGGCGGCCCGTCTGGTGGGTCCCTGCTGTCAGGTGGAGGAATAATTATTTTGCGCGTAATAAGGAGGCACATCCTTGAGGCCGTCGTGGACCCAGCTGTTAGCCTCTCCACATACAGTACTCTTCCGATGGAAGTCGGTCGTTGACCACATTGACCACGCCGCGCCGAGAGCACCGGGCAGTGGATGATGGTGACGCTTAGGAAGGGGACGACACGGAGCCAGGGAAGACGCAGCAGTGGAAGCCCACGCAGAGAGGAGTACGAGGGTTCACTGGTTTGGCTGTGGTGTGAGGCTGCCATCGCCGCAGAATAACAGGGGGTGTGGGTGAGTGGAGGGATGGCCTGGCCAGCGGTGGGAGTAGTATGGGGGCGGTGAGGCCTCCACGGCAGCACATCCGGCCATGGGAGGCAGGAGCAGGCGGCACAACTAGCGCTGCTTTGGGCGGCTGGACCAAGAAGACCAGAGGTTGAAGAAGCACTACGGCCGTTGGATGGACATCGTACGATCACTGAAGCTAGAATCGTTTATATTGACTAACTTGACAAAGCCCTTGGTACGCTCCAACTTAGTAGGCCCACAGGTCAGCCTCCGAAACGGTGCGCCCCAGATGTCAGGGGGAGGAATCATGTTTTCGGTGGCCGAAGCTAAGAATATCCGAGATTGAAGAAGAAGCACGACATCCGTTGGATAGACATCCAACGGCCACTACTGCTAGAACCGTGTGTTGACTATAATAAGTTGACAAAGCCTTGCATACGCGTCAACTTATTTTTTTAGGGGACGCGTCACTTAGTAGGCCCACAAGTGTGTGGCAGAGAACTTATAGCCCATTTGCGTTTTGTAAGAATGTACAGCCCATTTTTGAATTCTAATGGAATTTACAACAGCCCATTTACAGTTTGTTAAAAGTACAACCCATTTTCTAGCTAGGACAACGATTAATAATTTCAACCAACCGTTGAAGACAGAATTCAATAAAATTTCCCACATTTTGATGGGATCCGAAATATTTTTATCCCGAAATTTCTAGTCAGATTAAATATAAATTTGTATTACGTAAAAATCCAACGAAACATTGCGCGCGCAACAATGAAAATTTAAGATTTTCAAAATCCATAAATAATATTTTATAAACTAATTTCGTGTTTGGTGCATTTTTTATAGTTACTGCCCAGTTTTTATAATTACATCCCATTTATTATTTTTTAAAGCCCATTTTCCTGTTAAGCCTAATGCATCCCTCCTAGGAAAGATTTGCAGCCCAGCGGGGCGGAGAATAACAAGTTGACCTTGCCTGGGTATTCCTCAAAAAGACGTATAGCTGGGCTAGCCATTTTCATCTTGAAAAAATTAGTATCTGGGCTGGATATCTGGCCTGGGCTAGACGGGCCACAGCCCGCCCAGTTAATACCCTGCTCTCCTCTGAACAACAACGAAATCATCGCCAAGAAAAACTCTGCAGTGCTCACGCCTCAAAAACACAAATACTGCTCGAGCTGCTTGGTCCCAGCTGTCGGCCGCACCTTGTGCAATTCTCTCGTTTATATTGACTACATAGGTTGACAATGGTGTGGGACCGTGATGTCAGGAAACCAGGAGAAAGCAAAAAAAATATAGTTGTACATAATAAGGAGGCACTTGCGTACGTATGGCTATGGCCCTAGTGGGTCCCTAGTGTCATCCAGTCAAAATAAAGTCATCTCCTGAATCCTCATGTTCGTTGACCATGTTAACAATGCTCGGCGCCACGACGAGCGCAACAACTCAAAAGACAACGAAGAGGGCCTCGCGGGCCCTACAGATGTCTGATACAGCGCCCGCTGCTCATTCAGGAAGCCTCATCGGACACGTATGAGCACCTTCGAGAAACTGAGACGACATGAAACGGTAAGGCCGCGATTGGGAGCTCTGGGTTATTTCAAACCTGTATTAACATACAAGTGTAATTTACTCGTCATCGGAAACAATGCATAAAATACAGGCATAATGAAACTGAGGGCCCAAGGTCTGTAAGTAAAACCGGCGGGTTACACGTGTAATTTGAGAGACCAGTGTATATTTTACGAGCACTGCTATATGGACGACATTACCAGACGATACATGCACGACGTGGTATCATGCCATCCATGGGCAAGGCTGAAACAACAGCTAACGGCTGTATTAGCAATCGTCCGAGTGTCTTTCAGCATTTTTATCGTGTGTGAAGTACTTCCGATATTGTACTAGTCGAAATCGACCAACCAAGCGCCTTCGCCAGAGACCATCTGCTTTAATTTACAAGCGTCAGTTTTACAAGAGGTTTTGGTTGGAAAACGACGATCCAATCACGGCCTAACATCATGAGTTGGTCGGAAGATCATATGGTTTCATGTCTAACCTATCCGACATGTCGTATAGGCTATGAACTTCTTACGCACGAAAACAACAGAAGAGGATGATCTTCTTAACAAGCAAATCACTGGCATTAGATCGACATGCAAAACAATACGAAGCATTATTCTTAGGAGGCACGGTGAACAGCTCGTGATGCCGCATGCCACAACATTCCAAGCTCAACTTTGCAATCAAACACAAGGCCTGGCATTACATAGACAATATTCAGAACAAACTCTTAACACAGGAATATCTCAGCAGAGTAACTATTTACTTCTAAAATGAACACAGGAATAGGAAAAAACACTCGACGCTGCTCACAGCAAGGGCGTCCCACTCAAAAATATCAAATGCATGTCTTCTGGCTAACATCAATGAGCAAATTTTGACAAGGTTTTCCAATTCCAATATATTAAACTAACGTCTTCTTGCTAACATCAATGATTAAACTTTGACAAGCTTTTCCCATTCAAAATATGTAATGCCTATGATCGTGGTCCTGTCGTAGCTTCTTGTACTTGTTTGGGCACTTTTTGCCCAGGGCACTCCACGTGTTGTTAAATTGCCAATGGTCTCTGCAGACTAGTCATGTCACCGGTGTCTAATAATACTCTGTAAAGCTTCTCGGTCATTCCTTCTGTAATGTACCGCAAACAGTGACTGCTTCTTTCTGCAAAGTGGAACGACCAACTGGACCCAGTAACGCAGCAGTTTGCCTTGGACACATTGGCTCCTTTTGTGCAGTTCAACTAAAATCGAAGTCGGAATAAAACCGAGCTTTAATTTTGATATCCCTGTAAGCAACAATAGGTATAAGGGAAACAATTACTGAGAAATAACGGTTGATGACTTGTCTTAATGGGAAACAAAGCAGGAGAGTAGCAATTCTCCATCAGTGTGATTCATTCATATTGACTGAGACATTATCTTAACAATGCCTTGTTTCAACATGTATAAAGAACGACAAAGCAGAAAAGTACCATTCCTAAAACAATGCAACTGATTCATTTTAAAGAGACATTATCTTAACAATACCTTGGTTAAACATGTAGAAAGAACTACAAAGCAGGATAGTACCATTCCTAACAAGTGTTGCAGTTTTGAACTAAGATTCAGTAGTTAATTAATTCTGAGAGTGGCATTGCTTAATTTTACCAGCGGCATTAGATTAACGAAAAGCATAAACAGTTCCAGGGGAGAGTGGGCGCAACAACAATATGTGCTTCCATCTACTTATAAAGGGGGTGATGCAGAGTTTGTTGTAACAAAGCAACAAGCATCATGTCTGGGTTGGTCCCATTTTTGTTCACTACTTAATGGGAAAAGACAGCAATACAATAGCTTCAATTCAACATTTATTTAAAACAGTACCAATACAAGTAGCACAACATCTCAAAGCACACTGCACAATCATGTGGATGAAGGCCTGTACTGACCTTTCATGAGAACACCAGGATAAAATACGAATCTGCCAACACGAATAGGAAATCCAATCTCGTTTTGTGCAGTTGCACTGAAATCAAGCAAAGTGTTTCGCGTAGCGAAGCAAAATGTCGCAATAGCAACAAGTTGAATAGATATCCCTGTTTAAACAGAGGCAAAAAAGGAATCAATTACTGGCTAATAAAGGAGGATGAAACATGCGGCCACAAAAATGGTAATCCCGCCAATCCCTAACAAGTGTTGCAGTTTTGAAATAAGATTCAGTAGTTAATTCTGAGAGTGGCATCAATTACTGGCTTATAAAGGGGGTGATGCTGAATTTGTTGTAACAAAGCAACAAGCATCATGTCTGGGTTGGTCCCATTTTTGTTCACTACTTAATGGGAAAAGACAGCAATACAATAGCTTCAATTCAACATTTATTTAAAACAGTACCAAAACAAGTAGCACAACATCTCAAAGCACACTACACATCATGTGGTTGAGACCAAGATTTGAAACAACTCGCCACGAAGACTGGAAACAAATCTCGATCTCCTTTTGTGAAGTTCCACCAAAATTAAGCAAAGTCACCGGTGTGACATTCAAGTTGAACTGCACAAAACACTCTTAAAACATAAGTGTTTCGAGTAGCGAAGCAAAATGTCGCAATAGCAACAAGTTGAATCGATACCCCTGTTTTAACAGAGGCAAAAAAGGAAACAATTACTTGCCGATAAAGGAGGATGAAACAAACAGTGACAGAAAGAAGCATCTAACTTATCTTGGATGGAAAACAAAGTAGGATAGTAGCATTTATAAAACGGTTGCATTGATTCATATTAACAGAGACATTCTCTTGAAACAACATTCGTTAAAAATGTAATTTACTTTTAACAGTGGCATTGCTTCAATTTTCCGGCGGCATTCTTAGATTAACAACAATAAAATAGCTGTATGGGACATGCTAGAACCATGTGCGTCCACACATATAAATGGGTGATGCAGAGTATGTAGCCAAGCAGCATATCTGTGTTGGTCCCATATTTGTTCTCTTTGAACTTTTTTCCTATGTGAGGGCAGCAAATCTAGTCCTGCACAAACTACCCGACCCCCCCCAGTTTCTTTCCCTTTTCAACAAAGAGATCGGTTCCTTACAGATGTGTGTACTGGGTTACCCCCTTTTTCCCTTTTCGACCAACAAAGCGGCTGGATAGCCAGTCTATACTACTTTTCCTCCCTCCTTTCCTCATTGAACCACGTCCTAGATTCATGCTCCACCCCACCGCACCTTTCTTTCCTCTTTGAACCAAGACCTAGATTCAACTAAAGATCGAAAAAGATCCACATGCAGCTAGAGCAACGACGGTTCAAAGAAACTTATACCTTAGGGTCGCCGGGATGTGGCAAGGCGTGCGGCGGGAGGCCGGATCTGCCCACACTACGTACGGCAGCGAGGAAGAAGGGGTCGGTGGCCCTCCCACACAGGCGCTGGGTGAAAGAGAATAGCGCAGCCGGCAGTGGATTGCCTCCCTCGCAGAATGCGATAGAGTTAACGCTGCACCTCCTCCCCTTCCTGGTGCGACGGGATACAGACGCCTCCTTCACCAGCTGTGAGGGGGGAGAGAGAGACAAGTGGCCAACACAGTCTTGTTTAGATCTGGTGAAGAGAGGGTGAAAGACTATGAATATAGCAAACCCTAGCAAATGAACATTGAGCCTCCAGCGTGTAACATATATATATTGCGGTGAGCGTGTGGAGAGTGCAAGCCCTAGCGAACAAGCGCTGAGGCTCCCGCTTATATATATACTAATGTAGTACGGACTGAGCTCCGGTGCCTTCACTGCATCTGCTTTTGGCTGTATGACAGGTGAGCCAGCCACATTTTGGGCCCACCTGTCATAAACCCAAAGGCAGGTGCACTAATTCAATGAAGCCGCGTCCATATAGTACTCTCATGTGTATACGACTAATATATAGTGGAGTGGTTTTCTTATTCTCTCCATAACAATCGTTTTAAATTGTGTAAGTACGAAACGAAACTCTTTATTTAATGTACAGTGAAGAAAACTAGTACTACTTCCGATGAACTAACGATCCACGCCCACGCGTCCTGGTCGCACTTCCTGTCCTTCACGTGTGGTACACTACCCTCCCTTAAGTGAACAACCACACATGCGCCAAATTATCGGAAACGTGTGAGAGTGTGTACAAATAAAGAATTTTAATTTCAATTATCGGAAAGGTTTGAGAGTATTACAAAGTTTGACTTCAGTCAAATCTAATATGCGGAGTAAATAAAAATGGAGGGCTACTACGTCCATCCGGGTTTTTAGTCCACACCATTTTTTAAATCAAAGTTAATAGCTGGACAAATAAAATTACAGGGGAGCTGGAGACAAAGTTGTGAGAAGGCTTAGAAATCAATACAAAACTTATGCTCTTAGTACCAACGTCGATCCTTCTTCGAGGAAACATTTGGTTCATAGCCAATTGTGTGATAAAATTGCACCAACGTGAAAGACGACTGCGTCTCCAACGCAACCAAGGTGAACTGACGAAGGATATCATCTTTGTGCGTAACAAGCAAAGAGCACTGATGGAAGACAGCTTGTTTTTCATTGAAAATCGATCAGCTTCACCAGCCGACGCAACCATGAGGCGCAACCATGAGCATCGATAGGTCATCGTGGTGATGCATCATCCATTTGGCATCAAGTTTGGGTGAGGCACCTATGAAGTTCGACAAATCCTCACTGTGGTCTGTTTCTTCTCAGTAATCAAGCTCGAGGAAGGAAGAACCACGTGGCAGAGGACAGTGAGGCGGAACAACAATGGCCATCCAATTTTGTGCAGTTCCACTAAAATTGAGGAAGACATGCCCGGGTATGAAGACACGCATCGCTGTTTCCAAAAATATAAAAAAGGGTTGGCAATGACATCTCAATTGTCAATAAGAATTAATGAAAAGTACACCAACAAACAGAAGCATCATAATTATATCTTGATGGGAACTAAACCAGGATACCCGAGAAAAAAAGCATTTCTTCATTTAACCGGCGATAGTACTACCACCATATGGACAATGACCGCACAACTACCATGTACTTTTTGTCGAAATAACATGTATACCTCCACCGAGGCATAAATCAGGACAACTTTTCGAGTGGCATTTCCTCTATAATAGTACTAGTAGGTGATGTTGTACCAGTCGACAAACCCTAGCTACTATGCATGGGGAGCTGGGGAGTAGTCGCATAGAAGAAAACCCGCACGCAGCGACCTGGGGAGCTGGACCAGTACAAGAAGTTATACCTCAGGTGAGCGAGATGTCGTTTAGGTGGGCGGGCGGGATCTGCCCACACGACGGCAGCGAACAAGGGCCCGGAGGATCTTTGTTCGCGCCAGCGCCGGCTCCGAGAAGACGGTGCGCATCGGCTCCCTCCGTCGCCGACGATGACAACGTCAACGCTGCACCTTCTCAGCTCCCGCAGCGGATGGGATTCGGCCGGACCTGTGACCACCGGTGAGGAGAGAGATAGAGTGGACACTGTCATCTTGTTTTGATATGGAGAGGGTGAGAGAGCGAGACGCGAGAAACTCTATCAAACAAGAGGCTATAATGGAGTAAAAAAATCTCTCCATAGAAGTGGTTTTAAATAGAATACGCGCGTTCCCGGAAAAAAGAAACGAAAACTGGCGGACAATTTCTAAGGGTCTGTCTAGTTATGTCACATCTAAGTTGAAGTCCACTTTGTTTGTGGTCTATTTTTTTGTCCTAGTTTTTTTGTTTCTTGTTGCTACATTATATACTTGTGGGAGCTTAGATGTGATATCCTTAAATAACATCTAGAGGTGAATTAGACAAACTGATTTTCTAACATACCAAGAAAGAAAACTCGATCAAAAACACGCCCCCTCTTCCAGGTCGCGAGAGTCGTCGCGCACACACACATAGACATAGACATGCATATCCGTGTTTACGTAAAATTTCATTTCCATCTCCATCTCCAATCATATTTGTCCAACTAGCACATTATGTACGTTGTTAATTATACACCCAACAATATTAACGTACAACATCTCTTATTTGCACACGTCCAGACCGCTGCCACGGCCGGTCCTGACCAACCCGAACACTCTTCATCACCCGCGCATGCTTCCCGCCCGAAACGGTTAGTGCCGCATTCATGCCCGGCCAGAGCGGACGCGACCTCTCATTGGCGCTGGCATTGAAGCGGCGCGCCGACCGAGAGAGCGTCACCCGCGCCGCTTCTGGGTGCACGCGGCTGCTCCGCGTTCAAAGGTCGCAATAGCCGGCTACAACATGCATGTAAAAAGTTCTTGGGAGTCCGTCAATCTCTTCCAGTAGTGCTAGTACTCCATGGCACGATCCATCGACAAGCAGGCGGGAAAGTTATCGTATACTCGGTTTGCGGTGAGTGGCATGCCGAGCGACTGTGTGGGGTCAAGCCATGGAGGAGGGTGAGACACGAACACGGCAGACGTGATTAAACATTGGTTTTGCTCAATGGCGCGATCCAACGAAACGAAACGTTGGTTTCTCTCCGTTTCCATTTTTTCTCCGGAAAAACGGAAACTTTTCACTCCATTTTCATTCCTATTCCAAGGTTCACTCCGGAAAAACGCGATACAACATTCCATCAAATACAAAGGAAAACAAACACGCATGCTGATGCATCTCAATGATTCACAGATCATAGCCAATATTTACTTCACAACTAAAGAAAAAAGTTGTGAGAGCGTGTACGAAAGAAAAAACTACTAATGGGGTCACTACGACTTAAACCCTAACCCTAAACATGATTTAATTCCCTGGCCAGGTAGAACCTGTCGAAGGAAAGACGGCTGGTACCCTCGGATCATACGATGCTTTTGTGCAGTTCCACTGAAATCGACCTGAGCATCCTTGATGGCAAAGATATTGAAGAAGTGTGATTAGAACAATAGTACTGGCACTAGTTCATGAGACATAAACTCATCAGAAGTAGAAGCCGGTAGAAGTAGAGAAAGATCAACATGGAGATGGAGCTACGGCAGTGGAGCAAGCCGGCTCCAAAAGGAAGATGGACTACCTGGGACGTCGGGCTGTAGCTAGAAGGGCGGTTGGGACGTGGCATTGGCCCATACCGCGGTGACCCCCGATTGGAACGCACCGACTATGGGTTTTCTCCCTCGCCGATGTCGACCGCGTCTACGCATAACATTGTTCCCTTCCCCCAGCTGCGGGATCAGGCCCGTCGTTCTATGCTTGTGAAGAGAGCAACCTTAGCAAGCAGGCTTGTAGCTCAGGCTCCTGCTAGTGTATATATAGTGGTTTTCTTTTTCTCTCCATATCAACCATTTTATATTGTGTATGTGTCATTCAAGAGTGAAATGATGGTTGCTTCTTCCGACTAACTTACTATGTGATTTGACTGCTCCTTAGTGGCCCCTACACGTACTCCCCCTACGTGTATGCAACAGTCACACCTACACATGGACGCAAAAACGCGTGCGACGCCCTAATGCATGCATGTCCGAGCACACGACGTAACACACACGGTCACGCTAAGTGCTCAACCTACACGTGCATGCACACACATACTCAGTCAGGGTGAGCTAGTGACCGTATAAACACCGGAAAATATATATATTGAGTGAAGTGAGCGTATTATGAAGTCCACTGACCGTATTTTTACAAATATACAGTGACAGACAGTGTATTTATCTCGTTTGAAATTAAGCCATATTAACCGGAGAGGAGGCAGTATGGACTAGCATTACTTTGGCCCTGTTTGGATACTCTAACTCAGTTAGAGGTTAGAGTTAGATTCTAACCCTGAACTAACCGTGAACTAACTCTAGCCAAAGAGGTGTTTAGATGACAGGGTTAGATGGAGCACGGATACGGCGAGGCGCCTTCACGGGCGCTGCGAGAGGGAGGGAGGAACAGGACGAGAAGCTTCAAGGAAGTGGCGAGGGTTTGCTGCAGCGAGAGCGAGAGAAAAATGTGTTTTTTTAGTGCTCCAGAGAATAACTAACCCAAATAAGCACCTCTTGGGTGGGTTAGATTTTTTGGATGGGTTAGATGCTTCTAACCCAAACTAACCCTCCTGTTTGGATACTTTTGGGTTAGTTGAGTACAAACTAACCCAAACTAACTCTAACCCATGGATCCAAACAGGGCATTTGCTGTGTCCCGTCAACTTGCCGAACGAGGAGAAGGTTGCAGGATGGGAGAAGCTTGAGCGTGGTGGCTCGCAGGACAAGGAGAAACTTTTGACTAATGCAACTGTCCCTCGCTTAGGCGGTGGACGTGCAACAGTTAATTCGGTGTCAGATTGCCAGAGGCATACACTATACTACTAGTGCTACTATTGTTCGACTTCCCGAATAGGCAAACAGCCAAGCACAAAGTTTACTAGTACTAGTACTACTACTATAGTCTATAAAGGTACGTACTATACTAGTACTAGGAACCGGATGGAGGAGCGTCTGCACTCTTATTATAATTTTAAAATGTGATAAAGCAATCTTCAACACATTTGGTTCTCTTCGAGGGTTCTCGCATGTGATAATGGAAGTTGATTGCATGGAACACTCACCACAATTCTCGCTTAGTTCTGGCTCATATCCTGTTACAAATAGTAGAGCTCGGTAATATTTCCTCTTTTTTTGTTATTCAGCATGTAAACAGGTCAGCAAACCTTGCAGCGCATCTTCGTGCGAACTGTGCTTGCTGCACTTTGAATGTGGCCGAGAGCTGACTTGATGAAACACCTCGCTTCCTACTTCTTTTTTGCGGGGTACCTCGCTTCCTAGTGACCAGTGTCTTGGCTAATCGTCCTAAGAATGCTTATATATGAATAAAGCTCTCTCATTTACCCGCAAAAAAGATTAAGCCATATTAACTGGAAAGGAGGGAGTATGGACTAGCACTACTTTTTGGTGTGTCCAGTCAACTCGTAGAACGAGGAGAAGCTTGCAGGACAAGGTGAAGCTCGCTTACGCCTTTTGACTAATGCAACCTACCCTCGGTGGACCTGCATCAGTCCATTCGGTGTCAGATTGTCAGAGGAATACACTGTAGTACCCAACATGCGGAGTACCATCATTGTTCGACTTCACGAAGAGCCGAAGAGCCAAGCGCAATAGAACGAGTAGTACTACTACTAGAACCACATGGTGGAGCGTCTGTACTCATATTTTTTTATCTCTAATAAAGTACATGTTTATTCCGGATAAGGGCGAAAAATGGCAGCCTAACATGTAATGAATGATATCGATCAACCAACCATGCTCGAATCTATCTTGGCCTCCATGCGAGCCCGTCTGTGTGTTCTCGCTCCTCGTCTCTCTCAAGGAACGGCGGGTTGGCTCTTTGCCATCAATTGAGATCGGTTTGCTCACACTCCTGTCCCACATGTCAGTGATATGCCAAGAGGAGGTGCGTTGACCGACTGGCCATACGCGTACTTGGTTTTGCACCTTCATACTACTCCTCCCTCTGTCACAATTTACAGGGCGCACTTCATTATGATGCATTTCTCTCAATGCATTTCCACCACCAGAGAGACTTTAGACGCGTTTTGGTTTAATGCTTAATTAATTAGGGCGTGGTAACCGCAATCAAGTCCACAATTTTCTCTCCATGTACTCTGTACTACTACGGAGTGGAGTAAGTGCATGCATGTGTGTACCGGGGGTGGAAGCACTGCATGCATGTGTGTACGCATTATTCCCTCTAGTAATAGACGCCATGCTATAACTACCAATGCTATTTTTCAGGCCGATCGCTAGTCGCCTTGGTCCCATAGATCTTTTTTCTTTTTTATAAAGTGCGCTGTATAAACAATGATGGATGGAGTAGTATGAGCGGATTCGAAGAAGAGCGTATTGATGGTTGCTTCTTCAGAGCAACTTACAGTGGGAAAGGTGGGGCTTACGATTTGACTGCTCATTACTCACTATTAATGCGGCGCAACAACCAGGCTGTGTCTCCCACGCGGTTGTGCACTACCCCCTCGTTTCTTAAATATACTCCAGAGTATATTTGTCTTTCTAGACAACGAGTGACTACTCAAATA
The DNA here is from genome assembly GCF_018294505.1 of Triticum aestivum. Lineage (NCBI taxonomy): Eukaryota > Viridiplantae > Streptophyta > Magnoliopsida > Poales > Poaceae > Triticum > Triticum aestivum. Next base: position 154,248,526 of record NC_057807.1, read on the forward strand.
TTGTCTTTTTAGAGATTTCAAATGGACTGGCACATCCAGATGTATATACATATTTTAGAGTGTAGATTCACTCATGTTGCTCCGTATGTAGTCACTTGTTGAAATCTCTAGAAAGACGAATAGAATAATTAGGAACGGAGGGAGTACACATACGAAGCAAAATGAGTGAATCTATACTCTAAAATATGTCCGTTTGAAATTTTAAAAAGACAAATATTTAGGAACGAAGGAGTATAATTTTGTGCATGGCACATGGACCCGGATGATGAAGAGGCTTCTGGCAATGCTATCAAGCTTCCATCATTTGTTTACATAATTGATGTACTATACAGATAATTTTCCCGCGACATGAAATTGTACAATGGTGTGAGCTTTCAGCTTTTGTTTCGCGTGTCTTGCCATCGATGCTCTTTCGGAAACAGTAAAAAACTAACTTCCTTGCTAATGCATATCAATTATTAGCAGATCAGAGATAATAATTACATCACAACTGAAGACATAGTTGTGAGAAGGTGTTAAATTAAAATTGATCCATGCTTTCATTGGCAGCAACGTCCCCCCTGCTCTGTCTAAATCAACAAGGCATGTTCGGAAAAAAGTAGCTGTCTGGAGCATGCAACATTTCGATCATTTTGTGCAGTTCCACTAAAATAGAGCTAAGCGTCCCTGTTCCAAAGATATTAAGTGTGATTACGATAATAGAGGACTGCTGATGAAACAATAAACACATAAATAGAAGCCGGTCACCTTTGCAGTCTCTCTTAAGACTAACTTGTTGGAGAAGATTAGGCTCGAAGTTGGATGACGAGGATAGAGCAAAACCAATCTCCCTTTGTGCAGGAGTTAAATTCACCCGCGGTCACTGTATTTGACCACAAAGTTCACTTTGGTCACTGGATTACGGAATACTCAAATTACGGTGCTTATCATTACATTTGTTAACAACGCGGGTCACCGCGTATGCTGCGTCGCCGTATTTGTCCCACGTGGCGTACTGTTTGACTGTTTGACCAGCCACGCAAGCAAGGCGGGAGTTCTTTTGCACTAACGAGTTGATTTGGGGGGCTATTTTGCAAATTTCTTATTGTAGCTGCCTCTGTTTTGCATAAAGCTCCTCCCCTGCTCTATTTTCTTGTTAGTTGCGGTCGAGGCGGAGACGCTTGGTTTTCCTCTCGTCGGGAGGCGGTGATCTGCGGCGGAGGTGACCGGCGACTGCTCGTCATCGGGAGCGAGGCTTCAGGAGGTCGTCGCCGTCGTCTCGTCGCAAGAGATCGGAAGGCAACATCGCGCATCTGCCTGGTGATGGCCCCTGTTCATCGCCCGGAGCACGGACCGCCGCCGCATTACGGTAACAACCCGCGAGCCTCTCCTGCACCAGCTTTTATTCACCTGATTCCGTTCATATCCGATCGTCCACAACCGTTCCATGGAATTTTTGGGGGTAAGGGGTTAGCGTTAGGGTTTTGATAGGGTTTTGGAGGGGGGTTTTTTGGGGGATTTAGGTTGGGTTTTCGCTCAGTGTGGGTGGCATTGACTAGGATCTGGACTGATTTAGGAGGAGTTTGTAGATACTATGCAATATGCTGACGAGAGCTAGGGTTTGTAGTGAATTGAGTAGGGTTAGTACTAATTTGGGAGGAGTTTGTAATGAAAGCAGGCTCTTTTTATTGTAGTTGCTTCCAATGCAGGCAGTTATTTATGCAATCTTTTAGAACATTGTCTTTTTCTATTATGAATTGATAGGTGCATATGTCAAGTTGTTTAAATTCTAATATAATTTGTTAAAGTAGAACAATAAGTGTTCATTTTTTAGGACAGAAACTTGTGGTCACAATCAGTTACATTTTTGGGCATTTGGCATGTGGCCAACATGTGATTGAAAATGTTATTCTGATCAACACCACTTATTGATTGCAGGTGAGGATGATCCTATGTTTTCTATTCAAATTTGGAATGGAGGTTTTTTCATGGGCCAAGGCAGAACCAAAAAATACTATGGAGGGCAGAGCATCTGGTTTGATAACATAGACAAGAACACATGGTCACCCCCAGATGTGGATGATCTCATAGAGTAGATAGGGTATGAGAAGGAAGGAAGGATGACAGTGTACTACTGCATGTCAGGTCCTCAAGTCAACACAAATGGGCTTAGAGTGATCAATGGAGAGGATGCCACAGATAACATGAGAGCTTTTGTGACATTTGGCCATCATTTCATGGATATTTTTCTGGAACATGATGATTCTATCAGGGATCTTGATGATGTAGTTAGGTTCCCAATTCAAGATCTCCCAGAAGTCATCAGCCCAATGAAGCCATTGAATGTGATCAGACATGAATCAGGGGAAGGTTTCAGGACAGCAACTGAAGTACTAAAGGAGAATGGCAAGTCAGTGATCAATATGGATGCAGGTGATGTTCATGCCAATGTTTCAAGTGGAGGATCAACAGATTCATAAGAAGAGGGAGGTGACATTGATTATGTGCCTGAAATTGCAGATAGTGACTATGCCATATCAGAGGGAGATGATGACTTGTATGTCAACAATTGCTTTGATGTTGCAGAGGAGAATAGGAATGAGGAACAATTGGATGTGTCAGAAGATGATGAGTTAAGAAGGCCAGATTCTGATGATGAAGGAAGAAATGAGATGAACTTCAAGACCTTTAGGGGTGAAGATTTGATATGCCCTAAGTTTCATGTGGAGCAAGTTTTTTAGAATGTGCAACTGCTTAGGAAGGCTATCAAAGAATACTCATGCAGGAACAGGGTTAACCTGAAGATGCCAACTAATGACAAGATGAGGTTTTGTGCAAAATGTGAGGAGGGGTGTGTCGGTGTCAAAACCGGCGGATCTCGGGTAGGATGTCCCGAAGTGTGCGTCTAGGCGGATGGTAACTGGAGACAAGGGACACGATGTTTTTACCCAGGTTCGGGCCCTCTCGGTGGAGGTAAAACCCTGCTCCTGCTTGATTAATATTGATGATATGGGTAGTACAAGAGTAGATCTACCACGAGATCAAGGAGGCTAAACCCTAGAAGCTAGCCTATGGTATGATTGTTGTTCGTCCTATGGACTAAAACCCTCCGGTTTATATAGACACCGAAGAGGGTTAGGGTTACACAGAGTCAGTTACAATGGTAGGGGATCCACATATCCGTATTGCCAACTTCCACGCCAAGGAAAGTCCCATCCGGACATGGGATGAAGTCTTCAATCTTGTATCTTCATCGTCTTGGAGTCCGGCCAATGATGATAGTTCGGCTATCCGGACACCCCCTAGTCCAGGACTCCCTCAGTAGCCCCTGAACCAGGCTTCAATGACGACGAGTCCGGCGCGCATATTGTCTTCGGCATTGCAAGGCGGGTTCCTCGTCCGAATAATTCATAGGAGATTGTGAACACCAGGATAGTGTCCGGCTCTGCAAAATAAATTCCACATTCCATCGTAGAGAGAATAATGTTCACACAAGTTCGATCTCCTGACGTATTTCGTGATATGACGTCACACCACGGCCAAGCCTTTACTCGAATCGTTTTTATTGTTCCACCTTAGCGCGTTTAGCGAAGCGGTTTCCTTGGCATGTCTTGTCGAAGCAGAGATCGTGTCCCCTTATTCCGGGATTCTCATTAATACGGACGTGGGTAACCCAACCGCACCATTGATTGCGGCGCTTGGGAGATAAGAGAGTTTTACCGGGCTGGTGGGGACGCATAGTTTCGTCCGCCCATATATAAGGGGATAAGGATCCACCTTTTGACCTACGCCTTCTTCCTCCTTTGCTTATCCATCTCCGTGCACTCGAGCTCCAGCGCCCAAGTCCGCACATCTCACCTCGACCTTCTCCAACCATGTCCGGAGTGGGAGGCAAGTGGATGGCCTCCTCCGTCACGGAGGGGCACATCAAGAAGCTGCGCAAGGCCGGATATTTGTCCAGCGATATCACGCACCTGCTCCCCGACGAGGGGCACCTCATCCCCACCCCCGGGCCCCATGAGAGGGTGGTTTTCCTTCCCCATTTCCTCCGCAGACTGGGCTTCCCACTCCACCCGTTTGTCCGGGGGCTCATGTTCTACTATGACCTGGATTTCCATGATCTGGCCCCGAATTTCATCCTCAACATCTCGGCGTTTATCGTCGTGTGCGAGGCCTTCCTCTGCATCCAGTCCCACTTTGGCTTATGGCTAAAGACTTTTAATGTCAAGCCGAAGGTAGTGGGGGGCAGCCAAGCGGAGTGCGGAGGCGCCATGGTGGGCGAGATGCCCAACGTCACCTGGCTCGAGGGCTCCTTCGTGGAAACCATCAAAGGGTGGCAATCGGGGTGGTTCTACATCACCGAGCCGCGTGACCCTAAATGGGCAGCGACCCCCGAATTCCGATCTGGCATCCCCACGTGGCTCACCTCCTGGAAAGAGAAGGGCCTATTGTGGGGCCATTTGGAAGAGCTGACCGGACTCCAATCCTGTCTACAAACCCTGGTGAACAAGAAGCTCAAGCTTGTCAACGTAATCCAGGTAATGCTCATCCGCCGGATTCTCCCCTGCCAACAGCGGGACTTCAACTTGTGGGAGTTCGATCCGGCACAGCACCAGACCTTGAGCAGGCTCTTCGACACTATGTACGAAGAGGCCTGGAGGGTGCTGTTCAAGGGCGCCGAGGCTCCCGCATCCGCTACCGAAGATCGCGGATTCAGCTCGCAGCGTCCGGCTGGCGAGGTAAGCTATATTATCCTTTATGGGACACTTGCTTTTCATAGTTTGACTCTATGTGGGATGTAAACTCCCCATACCTTTAACAGGCCTGACAGAAGACGTCCGGACAGGTTAACTGTCTGGCTCCCCTTCCAGAAGACCCAGCGGATGCCCGTTTGACAGGGCTGCAGGTCCCGGCGCCTTACGTGGTGCCGGAGAAGAAGGCCAAGAAGAAGGCCACGGGAACCCGGAGGACTTCCCGGCGCCAGGTGTTATCGGATTCATCGTCCGATGACTCCGAGGCGGACTCCTCTCACGAAGACGAGGAGCAGAAAAAAGAGACCTCTCCCACAGCGGGGGGAGAGAAGAAGAGGAAGGCTTCCCCGACGGGGGAGGCCGAAGGGTCCAAGAAAGGAAGGACCCTTCCCCCGGACTGTTCCACCAACGTCGACGACGACGACGAGGAGTGGCCCTCAAGGGCCAAGCCCCTGGAGAGATCGTAAGTGTCCGGACTCCTGAATAACTCATAATTTTTCTTTTTGTCGCATAGCGTCTTCTAACGCCGCATACAACCCTGTAGTCCGCCCAAGGACGATCTCCCCTCTTCGTCGAGCAGGTCCTTGGGTTCGTCGGATGTGAATAGCACTTCACTTCCGACCGCCTCCTCCCCCCATGACGCCGATGACGCCGAGGTGGGATCCCAGAAGGGGACCCACCAGGAGGAGGAGGCCCCGGAGGTGCCGCAGGGCAACCTCCCGGACTTTGGACCGGACTCCGCACCGGAACCTTCAGTGGTTCCATAGTCCGGCGGGCGGCCCCTTCGTAAGAAGGGCAAGACTGTGACACCGGCGGCCTCCGTCCAACTGGAGGCGCCGGGTAACTTGCTGGTGGCACTCAACTGCGCTTCCATCGACGAGGAACACCGCACTGTCATGAGTGCGGTGATTCAGAAGGTTCAGCTCGCCAAAAGCGGGCTGACCGAAGCCTGCAGCAGCCTTCTAACAGGCTTTGAGGTAAGAATTTTTAAGATATGTAAAATAGTACCGCATTGACAGTAGCCCCAGATGCTCGGTTTGGTGTTCTGAAAGAAAAGTCGGACTGAGGATCTAAAAAGATATACGCAAGAGTCTAACAAAAATATGTCAATGTGGGAATGGAGGCTGCGCTGCTGACCTCTGCCGCACTGACTGCGGAGGTCAATTCCTTGAAGCAGAGCCTCGAGCGGTCCGAGATCGAGCTCGACCGTGCCAAGAAGCGGCTCGAGGACAAGGAAGGTGAGTAACACCTTATTAAAGTTGTACCTTATAGAAAAGGATTTGGTTGCGAGAGAAAAAAAATGACAAGAATAACATGGGTACTCCAGGGGCTACGAATGAGGTGGCGACCCTGAAGGAGGCGGTGTCAGCGGCCGAATGCAATGCGGCCGCGGAATGCGCCGAGCGAGAGAAGCAGAAGGCGCGGGTGGCAGAGGTACGGCAAGAGCTCTAGGCTCTCGTGGAAAAACACGAGAGTTTTGAGCATGACTCAAAGACTCGAGAGTCCGAGCTTGCGTCGCCTCTTGAGAGTGCCAAAGCCGCTAAGGCCGAAGCGCAAAAGGCCCTCCAGGAAATCGAGGCAGTAAAGAAGATAGTGGCGGGTAAGGCATTCTTCATGCAAAGAAAGCATGTAAAAGTGAATTACCTGTTACTTACCCGAATTCGGAGCTCTCCAGGAGCGTTCGCAGATCTGCCCTGTAGAGTGTCCGATGCTGCCGCTTTCTACAGAGCCGAGGAGGGGAGCTCGATGAAGAAGGTGTTCTGGTCTCAGTATGCTGAGGCCGGACATCCGGTGCCCCTGAGCGACCAGCTGAAGCAGCTGGTCGAGCTCCACAAGGTGGCCGAACAGGCCATGAAGGGCCTTATAGTTCGGTTGTGGCCCAAAGAAGCCATGCCTGGGAGCTACTTCGGTCTAGTGCGGCGGCTGGTGGACGCCTGTCCATGGGTTGATGTCATCAAGCACTCCGCCTGCATTGAAGGTGCCCGTCGGGCCCTTGCCTGTGCTAAGGTGCACTGGTGCAGGATGGACGCCCAGAAGCTTGTGACGGACGCGCCACCGCCGGGCAAGGAGTATTGCACGCCCGAGATGTATTATAAGGGTGTCCTGAAGGGTGCCCACATTATTGCGGGTGAATGCTCCAAAAATGTAATTTTTGAGTAACTCGCATTTTGTTATCCTATGCGCTGAAAACTTTGTTCATATGCGCTAAGCAACGCTTGTTAATTTAAAATATTACCTTCTGTGCGGCCGTTTATCAAATCTGAGAGATGGCAAGTCGTTGGCTTCGGCCCCGATGCCACGAGTGCTGGGGTGTTCGGGATAAACTTGAGCGCTCTTGTTCCCATTTTTGGGTCCTTCTAGGGAGGCGCTCAACACAACGAACGAGGCAACCGGACTTATAATGCTTGAACACTCTCACGTAGCCATAGAATTCTATAATTTTAAATTTCGGCGAAGCCCCTAGTGTTCGGAAGGCCGAATTCGGGGCGCTATCCACGGTTGGGCCGGACAAAACCGGTTCCTCGCTCTAAGCGGCATAAGTCTTTAGGGACTCGAAAAAACCTCTCGAACAGTGACTGGCTCTCGCCCTATCATGACGGTCAGTTTTAGCTTTCTCCACTGAGGTGCTCACCCAGCTCAACTGGGGCACAATCGCAGTGGTTCTCCCAGCGCTACCTTAGCCGATATAATAGAACGTAAGGTACCAAAACATGGGAGCCGGGCAAACCCAACTATTGACCCAAGACATGATTCGGAGCCGATGCATATAATGCTATAAGTTCGGGGTGCCGCACTTGTGAAAGTGTTCGGACTTATCACAGCATAATATGGGGAACTTAAGCCCCTGGTGTATTTAGCCGTACCAAAGTGTACGGATGCAACATGTCATAAGTGAACATATGTATAAAAAAGGAATGCAATGGTAGGGAAAAAGCGATGCATTGTTTATTCAAAAAATACTGCCATGAATGCAGAACGATACAAATAGTGCGATAAGAAAGGGTTGGAACTATTTAACATGTCCCCCTCCAGGGGTAGGCTGCGGAATGGTGTATAAAACAGGTATAATGCTTGTAATGGTGACCACCTGGATACTCGTCGTAGCTTTTCTTCTGCCTGGCTGTTGTATCGTGAGTTCGGCGGGTCTACTGCCGGACAGGGCTTCTGGTAAATGGAGTCCTGAGGATAAGAAAAAAAGAAAAAAAAGGATGACACATTTGGGAGCCCCTGGTGTGGTTGAGCCGCACTCTGGGCCTGCCGTGGTCGTGCCCCTCCCCTATGCCCATGGTATCTCCACTACGTAGTGATGTACGCGTGGTACTGGTCTCGCGATTTTGCAAGGGCTGGGGTTGGGGCTGCATTGCTACGCGTGCTCGGAACGTGCCAGGTGGTCTTGTTGTAGGTTACTCCAGGCGCGCTTGACGGTGTCCGGTCGCTTAGCAGCCGGACTCAAGAATTGCCTTAAGAGGCTACTCTGAACTTCCGCTGCGAGGGCTACTGTATGCTCCTCCGTTCGGAGAGGGTGTTCGGTGTTTCCGTTGACCGTGATGACTCCTCAAGGGCCTGGCATCTTGAGCTTGAGGTATGCATAGTGCGGCACCGCATTGAACTTTGCAAACGCGGTTCGTCCGAGTAGTGCATGATAGCCACTGCGGAACAGAACTATGTCGAAGATTAACTCCTTGCTTCGGAAGTTATCCGGGGATCCGAAGACCACTTCAAGTGTAACTGAGCCTGTACAATTGGCCTCTACACCTGGTATGACGCCTTTGAAGGTCGTCTTTGTGTGTTTAATCCTTGAGGGGTCTATGCCCATCTTGCGCACTGTATCCTGATAAAGCAGGTTCAGGCTGCTGCCGCCGTCCATCAGGACTCTAGTGAGGTGAAATCCGTCGACGATTGGGTCTAGAACCAATGCGGCGAATCCACCATGGCGGATACTGGTTGGGTGGTCCCTTCGATCAAGTGATCGGACAGGAGGACCATGGATTGAACTTTGGGGCGAATGGCTCCATTGCATATACGTCCCTCAACGCACGCTTCCGCTCCCTTTTGGGTATGTGGGTTGCGTATATCATGTTCACCGTCCGCACTTGTGGGGGGAAACCCTTCTGTCCTCTATTCTTCGGCGGCCGGGTCTCTTCCTCGTCATCGCTATGCAGCCCCTTGTCATTGTTTTCAGCAATTAACTTGCCTGCCTGCTTGAATACCCAACAATCCCTATTGGTGTGATTAGCTGGCTTTTCGGGGGTGCCGTGTATCTGGCACGAGCGGTCGAGTAATTGGTCCAAATTGGACGGACCCGGAGTAGTTCTTTTGAATGGATTTTTCCGCTGACCGGGTTTGGAGCCTCTGAATCCGGCGTTGACTGTCGTATCTTCAGTATTATCGCCGTTAATGCGGCGTTTGTGCTTATTGCGCCGCGACCTGCAATTGCTGTCCTTGGTATCCGGACTGATAGAATTTTTGTTGAGGTTGTTACTGCGGGCTAGCCAGTTGTCCTCTCCCACACAAAAGCGGGTCATGAGTGATGTGAGGGCTGCCATGGATTTCGGCTTTTCCTATCCTAGGTGCCGGGCAAGCCACTCGTCGCGGATGTTGTGTTTGAAGGCTGCAAGGGCCTCTGCATCCGGACAGTCAACGATTTGATTTTTCTTGGTTAAGAACCGTGTCCAGAATTGTCTGGTCGATTCATCTGGCTGCTGAATTATGTGGCTTAGGTCATCGGTGTCTGGTGGTCGCACATACGTGCCCTGGAAGTTATCAAGGAATGCGGCTTCCAGGTCCTCCCAACACCCAATTTATTCTGCTGGCAAGCTGTTGAGCCAATGCCGAGCTGGGCCTTTAAGCTTGAGTGGGAGGTATTTGATGGCATGAAGATCATCCCCGCGGGCCATGTGGATACGAAGGAGATAGTCTTTGATCCAAACCACGGGGTCTGTTGTGCCATCGTAGGATTCAATGTTCACGGGTTTGAACCCTTCGGGGATATGATGATCCATTACTTCATCTGTGAAGCATAATGGGTGTGTGGCGCCTCTGTATTGGGCTATATCACGACGTAGCTCAAGCGAGCTTTGTCTACTGTGTTCGGCCCGGCCGGAATTGCTGTATCCGGTGTGACGGTTGTCATCGCGTATCGTGGGGCGCCCACGCGATCCATAGATCGATCTTGATTGTCTTGCCTTATCCTCCAATATGTCTCGCATGTCCGGCGCATTCCCCCGTGGCTTTGTACTTTTCGAGCGATGTCGGGGTGCGGCTTTAGTGGAGGGCCTAGAGGCCTCTCTGTCACGGCCACGAGGTGGCCGGTCGGCCGTATTGTGCGCTGGTGATGTAGGTTTCTATGCTTCCTCCTCTAATCGGGGCAGCAGCTTGCGTTTGGGGTAGCTTTTGGAGGGGCGTTCGAGTTCGTACTCTTCGGCCGCAAGGATTTCAGTCCATCTGTCGGCTAGCAAATCTTGGTCAGCTCTAAGCTGTTGTTGCTTTTTCTTGAGGATCCTTGCCATGGCCATAAGCCTGTGTTTGAAATGCTCTTGTTCGACGGGATCCTCAGGCATGACAAATTCGTCGTCGTCGAGGCTTGCCTCGTCTCCGGAGGGAGGCATGTAATTATCGTCCTCTTCCTCTTTGTCTGCCTCTCTCTCACGAGGGCTGGCTTCTCCATCCTCCTGTGCTGAATCTTGCTGGAGGGGGTTGTCTTCGGCACTGTCTAGGGTGTTATTGTCTCCGGTGCCGGAATCTCCGTTCTTGCTGTGGCGGGATTTAGAGCGGCGCCGCTGATGCCGGCGTTTAGGCTGTTTCTTGGAGGGTTCATCCTCCGCTGTTCCATCACGTATATGTCGTATGACGAGGTGGCTTTCCAGTGCCCCATAGGCGCTGGTTCTTGGTCGTCTCCGGCATCGTCATCCATACCGTCGATGTCTTCGGAGTCGAAGTCTAGCATGTCGGTTAGGTCGTCGACAGTGGGTACAAAGTGGGTGGTGGGTGGGCTTTGAATTTCTTCGTCGTTCGCATCCCAACCGTCCTGACCGTGAACCGGCCAGGGCTTTCCTGATAAAGAGAGATACTTTAGCGAATTCAGGATGTCGCCAAAAGGCGAGTGCTGAAAGATGTCCACAGCGGTGAACTCCATGATCGGCGCCCAATCGGATTCGATTGGTAGGGGCGCGGGAGGTTCGGAGTTCGGCGAGGAGTCCGGCACCTCAGAGTCATGAGCTTCGCAAGGGACAGGGTCGGTATTCGGCTCCATCACCGTCGAGGTAGCGGCCCCCGAGGCGGTGTCTAGCCACCCATCCTCGACCGGCGCAGTCGGCTCCTAGTTAAGGGTCGGAGCGGACTCTTGTGCGGCCTCCAGGGCACTGTCCGGCAGCAGAGCTAAATCATGCCAATCATGACAGTGCGGCGCGCTCGGCTGTGGCTCAAATCCGTTGAAGATCAAGTCTCCGCGGATGTCGGTCGTATAATTCAAACTTCCAAATCTGACCTGATGGCCAGGGGCGTAGCTTTCATCTGCTCCAGATGGCCAAGCGAATTGGCCCGCAGTGCAAAGCCGCCGAATACGAAGATCTGTCCGGGGAGAAAAGTCTCACCCTGGACTGCGTCATTGTTGATGATCGAAGGAGCCACCGGGCCTATGAGCGACGACACAGAGGAACTCTCAATGAAAGCACCAATGTCGGTGTCAAAACCGGCGGATCTCTGGTAGGGGTCCCGAACTGTGCGTCTAGGCGGATGGTAACAGGAGACAAGGGACACGATGTTTTTAACCAGGTTTGGGCCCTCTCGGTGGAGGTAAAACCCTACTCCTGCTTGATTAATATTGATGATATGGGTAGTACAAGAGTAGATCTACCACGAGATCAAGGAGGCTAAACTCTAGAAGCTACCTATGGTATGATTGTTGTTCGTCCTACGGACTAAAACCCTCTGGTTTATATAGACACCGGAGAGGGCTAGGGTTACACGGAGTCGGTTACAATGGTAGGGGATCTACATATCCGTATTGCCAAGCTTGCCTTCCATGCCAAGGAAAGTCCCATCCGGACACGGGACGAAGTCTTCAATCTTGTATCTTCATAGTCTTGGAGTCCGGCCAATGATGATAGTTAGGCTATCCGGACACCCCTAGTCCAGGACTCCCTCAGGGTGCCCTTGGTATCTATGGGCATCCAATGACAATAGGACAAAGGCATTCATGGTTAAGAAGCTTGTGGAAAAACACACATGCAGAAAGAAATGGCAAGTGAAAAGCTTCACAACTCCATACATGGAAGAGAAGTATTTGGACTCATTTAGGGCAGATGAAAACATGAGCATAAGAACTTCTCTAGGGTGGTGCGGGAACAATGGAATATGAAGCCTACAAGGAGTAAGCTTATGAGAACAAAAAGGTTGGCTCTTAATGTTGTCCATGGAGATGAGGAGAAACAGTAGAACAAGCTATGGGACTATGCAAATGAATGGAGAAGGTCAAATCCAGGGAGTACATTTTATTTAGCAGCAGATACAGATGGTACTTTCCTAGACTGCTATTTCTCTTTGGAGCCATGCAAGAGAGGGTTCATGCAGGCTTGTAGGCCAGTAATCTACCTAGATGGATGCCATTTGAAGACCAGATATGGAGGTGTTCTTCTCACTGCAGTTGGCCTAGATCCAAATGATTGCATATATCCAATTGCCCGTGCTATTGTTGATATTGAGAACATTGACACCTGGAGGTGGTTCTTATCCTCTCTGAAACAGGACCTAATCATTACTGAAACTGATCTATGGACTATTATGTCTGACAAGCAGAAGGTACTTTCATAACTTTGTCTTTCATTTCCATGCTTCAAAGTTTCTGCTTCCACAATTGTTTTGTCATGATGCTGACATTGTCTTTCACATTTTTTAGGGTTTGATCAAAGCTGTCAGAGATTACTTTCCACATGCAGAGCGCAGGTTCTGTGTCAGGCACTTGTGGCAAAACTACCAACAATAGTTTAGGGGTGAAGTGCTCAAGAACCAGCTGTGGAAATGTGCTAGGAGCACAACTCCTTCTGATTTTGAACAGAACATGGAAGAGCTTAAAGTGATAAACTTTGAAGCATGGAAATGGCTGTCAGGGATGGACCCCAACACTTGGGTTAGGGCATTTCAACAAGAGTTCCCCAAGTGTGATATTCTTCTCAATAATGCTTGTGAAGTGTTTAACAAGTAAGTTGCATCATTGTTTGTGTTTTTCATCACATGAAGGATTCAACAGGTAGTTCTCCATCACAATATTCTTCTGACATGAACAAACTGTTGGCTGTAGGTACATTCTTGAGGCCAGAGAGCTCCCCATATTGTCATTGATCATGACAATAAAAAGGCAGTTGATGACAAGGTTCTACAACAAGAGAGAGGAAGCAGAAACATGGGATGGCACTGTTTGCCCCAAAATTAAGAAAAGACTTGAGAAGAATGATGATTTGTCAGCTACATGTCATGCATCAAATGCAGGGGATGGAATATTCCAGGTAATCTAGCCTGACTTAGCATTATGCATATTTTATTTGCATATTCATCCTATTTTCTTGCATTCAATAAGTGCCCTATGTCATCTGTGTAGGTTGATAACAAAGGGAGATCTTACATAGTGGACATAAAAGCTTTAAGTTGTACTTGCAAAAGGTGGGACCACAATGGCATACCATGCCATCATTCTGCGGTTTGCTGCAAAGATGAGAGAATTGAGCCTGAGGACCTAGTTGACAAATGGTACAACATTGCCTCATTTCTGAAAGCCTACCAACCTATCATCATGCCAGACAGAGATGAGAGAGAGTGGGAAAAGTTGCATGGTCCAGTGATCAAACCCCCACCCAAGAAGAATGACAAGAAGGGAAGGCATCAGAAGAATAGAAGGAAACAACCACAAGAAGCCAAGGACAAGAGAGGAGGCAAAAAGCTCACAAGGCATGGTGTGATCATCACTTGCTCTCATTACCAGGAGGAGGGTCACAACAGAGCAGGTGGCAACAAGAGGAAGGCTGGTTGGCCACCAGTGAGGCATGTGCCACAACCACAACCTATTCCTCCTATTCCTGTTGACTCATCAGATGATGAACAACAGAATGTGCATCAAGTTGAAGTTGATTCAGGCAGTGAAGACAGTGAAGAGGAACCAGTAATAACTCAGGTTTGTCTTCCTTAATCATTGTCAAGCTTTACATTTCATCTTGATAACTCAGGTTTATGACTTGTGAAGTGTTCTAATGATGTTACTTTCATCTTTTCAGGAAGTGTATGCTGACACAATGGTGCAACAGATGAGAAGAGAGCAGCAATAATCTAGGAGACATACACTTTATCAGCAACCCATGCCAGAATCAAGCTTCATCAGCCCAGCAAGAGCTCAGAGCAGTAGCATGCCACATGTTACTACAACTGCTAGCAGGGATGGAAGTCAAGCCATGAAGCTCAGGTAGATGAAGATGGAGAAAGAAAGAGAAATGGCAGAGAAGAGAGATGCTGCACTAGAGGCACTAAATGTTGTAGCAGAGAAGAGAGCTGCTGAGGCACAAGAGAAGAGGGACCTAGCTGTAAAGAAGAAAGCAATAGAAAGAGAAGCATAGAAACATGAAACACAAGAGAAAAGAGCTGCTAATGTTGCAAATAAGAAAGAAATAGCTGAAGCAAAGAGAGCAATTGTCCTACAAGAGAGAGAGAAGAAAATAGCATAGCTAGCAGCTGCTAGAGAAGAGGCAAGGAAGAGAAAAGCTTCTGAGCTTGCTGCCAAAAGAAAGGAAGATCAGCACAACAGGTCCAGGCTTAAGAGGGCCTCTACAAGTGCACATGACATGGGAGGTGGCTCTACAATCAAGAAAACCAGGAAGGTCAGCATGTTTGATGAACTGAGAGAGCCTAGGAAGTAGAAAATTTGGTCTGTATCAAGTTCTGGTGAACTAATCCAACATTTTGGTGTTTGTTGTCATGTTAAACTTAAATTTGGTCTCTGTCAAGTTCTTCTGGTGAACTTAAACCTTCATGTTAAGCTTGTTAGACATGTGCTTTTGGTGGATCTTCACTATCTTATTTAACCTAGTGCTATGTTACATATCTTGTGATGATCATCTTTGGTACATATCTTGTGATGATCATCTTTGGTACATATCTTGTGATGATCATCTTTGGTACATATCTTGTACATTTTTGGATTTGTCACTTATCACTTATCATTATGTCAGATGACAATATAGTAATGCAAACAACCCAACTGTGATCATATTTATTGGCCAACAACATACTGCCATTACATAACCAAAAGGGACACTTGGATCACTTCTTCATCTCACCAGCATCACTACACTACATAGTTCCATTACATCACTAGCTTACTAGTTCAACAGGACACACACAACACACACACAAGCACACCTACCGCCACACCTATCTTCAACAGCATCACACACAGAGTTCACTCCTCCTCTCCTCAGCAGCATCACACACAGCACTTGCATCACTTCATCAACAGCATCACACATAGCACACACAAGCACACCTACTGCCACAACCATCTTCAACAGAAGAACAATCTGCCTACCAACCTGCAACAAAGATTAACTCCTCCTCTCCTCACAGCATGAACCCCTGAATCCTGCCGCCATCATCCCTCCAGCTCCAGCTCCAGCTCTTCTCTGTTCATTGCGCCACTCCAGCTCTTCTCTCCTGTCTTCAGACCACCCAATTGCATCCACAGCATTATCTCCAGTGAGAAACATCTTCTCCACCAAGTAAGCAACATACGCCCTCTCCCAATGCCAGAAATTGCATCCATTCTGTCAAAATGAATGCAAAATCAGGAGAGACCAAATGTGCCAAAAACAGAGACCAAATGCAAAATCAATGCTTTCCAAAACCAAATGTCAGAGAACTTACACCATGGCCGAGGCAGCGGTAGTACACCCATCCAGGGTGATCCTCAGTGCCGGAAACATGCTTCTTCACCATGGAACCACACCCCCACGGGCAATCGATGAGGGGGATGAATGGACCGCCGCCGTGGTGAGAAGAGCAGCAGGAGATCGATGCAGACATGCTTCAGGGAAAGAAGAACTCGTTGCAGAAGCGGCGACGCCGGCGGTGAGCGGTGCTGGGCGGGGAGTGGGCGACGGTAGGACGACGCCGGCTAGGGATTTGGTGGCCGGCCGACAGCGAAAGAGGATAATGGCTAGGGATTTGGAGGACGATGGGGGAGGGGTTTTTAATACAACGAGAAATTTGCAAAATAGCCCCCCAAATCAACTCACCAGTGCAAAAGAACCCCCGCCTCGCTTGCGTGACTGGTCAAACAGTCAAACAGTACGCCATGTGGGACAAATACGGCGACGCAGCGTACGCGGTGACCTGCGCTGTTAACAAATGTAATGATAAACACCGTAATTTGGGTATTCCGTAATCCAGTGACCAAAGTGAACTTTGTGATCAAATACAGTGACCGCGGGTGAATTTAACTCTTTGTGCAGTCGCACTGAAATGTAGAGACGTTGCCCATGTGACATTTTAGTACAACTTCACAAAACACTCTTAAGAAAAAAGTGATTTGTGCAGTTCACCAAAAGGTCGCAATAGCAACGAGGTGAAATGGATAGCCCTGTTTGCAAAAAAGAGGTAGAAAGGAAACAATTACTGGCCAATAATAGTTGATGACACATGCGATGACAAAAAAGAAGCATATTCCTGGCCCTAAGGGAAGATAATAACATGGTTGTGTTTGTCTAAAACGGTGTGAGGACGAGAATGCAATATGGAGAGTACGCTGGACGAGCTGCATTTTGGGCAAAGAACTATGGAAGATCCACATGCAACGACATGGGAAGACGGGCAGTGGAGCAAGGCCGGAGGGGATACCTGGAGGTCGTCGGGATGTAACTAGGTGAGCAGCGACGGGAGGAATCTGTGAGCAGGTGGCGTAGGCCCTGCCGTGCCGGAGCTTGGTCAGAGAGAATGGCGTGTACCGCAGATCGGGACGTGCTGCCTCGGCGCCGTCGAACGGAGAAACGATGCACTTCCTCCCTTTCCCCCGGCGGACGGGGTGCGGCCGGATCAGTGACCAACGGTGAGTGAGAGAGGCCACCGCACTCCCTTTCCCCCGGCGGACGGGATGCGGCCGGATCAGTGACCAACGGTGAGAGAGAGAGAGAGGCCACCACAGCCTTGTATGAGATACTCTGAAGAGCGTCAAACCAGGCACGCAAGGCTCCATTGTATATAGTGAGCGGACTACCTTTTTCTCCATAAAAATCGTTTTATATTCTGTGTACGTGCCATTGAGCGCTATAACTTTAGTTAAAATTAACGCGGCAACGCGTCAAGTCGAACTTTGTTTCGTGCAGGCGTGGTACACGACCTCCCTAGGTAAACAACCGCTACAGGCGTTCAAATTAGCACGTGGGCTGCCATTTCGTAAAGAAATGAGCTCCATCGTGTACCCGTGCGGGTGTGGCTGGGCACGAAGCGTGAGTACGTGGACGGTGCACCTATTCTCTTCTTGTATACATAGACTACCTACGTGGGGTTGTGTGAGAGAGATACAAACCTAGAGAGATATAGTGTGTGGGTTCTTGAGAGTTTTTTTTTGTGGGTGAGTCAATCAAAAAATGTAACATATGCAATGTGTGTGAAATAGAGTCCTGGATATAACATATATATAGAGGGGGCGATCCACGAGAAGAGAGTGGAGGTATCATCGGCTTGAGGTGTCCATAGAATCGAAAAGAGGGATGATGTGTGTGTGTGTGCGCACGCGATCGATAAAGAGTGCCATCGAATTTGTGTGTGCCCACGTCAAAGATATAGAGTGGCTGGCCTACTGGAACATGAGAGGGGAGATGTGCAGTTTGTCTCTGTGGCATGGATACCTACCTGCAGCGCTTGACTATCGGTGTGTGCTGGGGGAAGAGGGAGGCCCAATTAACTATAGAGGTACAATGGCTGGTATATGTGTGGAGGAGGAGAGAGGCCTACCTCATGTATTAAGGAGATCGATTTGCCTCATGTATTAAGGGAGATCGATCGGCATCCATGCATATGTGCAGGAGAGGAATAAGGTTGGGAGAGAGACAGAGCTAGAGTTTTGGAGGGGTGGTAGTGGAGTTGCTTCTAAAAAATGGTGGGATAGGCTTGCTAGACAAATGGAGGGCATGCCCGCAATATCAATAAGAGAGGAGATGGCTGCTTGTTGTCTGTGCACGTGCGTGTGAGAGACAGGTCAGGAGGCATGCACGAATGATGAGGGGGGATGATGTGGCTGTGGTAAGCAGACATAACTACATAGGAAGATCAATCTCCCTTTGTTAGAGAAAGGAGAAACATAACTTGTGAGGTACGTCGATCGATGGGGGGGTAGTTAAAGTCGATCTAGGTATATGTTGGGAGATCGATCGGTATACATGCATGTGTGTGTTAGAAGCAAATGAGGCACGAGGAGAAGGATAGAGAGAGAGTGATGCATGTAGGAGGTGGTACGAGAAGCATACTATATCGAGCGGGGAGGAGTGTGCGAGTACGAGAACGATGAAAAGAGTGGTGGGAGTGAGGCATGGACGGTGACAAGAGAGGAGGGGAAGCTTGTGTTTGTGCTAGGCACACCTGGCTAGAGAGGCATATCGATCGATGTGTGCCGTAAAGAAGGAGCTGGGGGGCCTACACACACTATGGAGCTAGAGAAGACGAATTTGCGCGATGGAGCTAGAGAATGCTAAGGGAGGGTGAGAGGGATGCGGGCGTGTGCATGCACAAGAGAAAGTTAGCGCTAGCTACAAAGATAAGAGGGTTGTGTGGGTGTAAAAGACGAATAGAGATCATATATACTTCGTTATAAAAAGCGAATTCTGATATTTGAAGAATTTATCATAGTGTTTTAAACCGACGCATGTGTGAATATATAACTGTGATACACATGGTGTGTTTATGAACATGTTATACTACATTTAATATATTTTATCTCTACTCTTATAAAAAACGGAGTTGTTGATGATGGTGTGCCTGCCATCCTGCATTATAGGCCGTCCGGTTTATATCTAGCGGATAGCAAGGAAACTATGATGGTTGAAGTTGGCAAAAATCATGATTGTAGATTCTTATTGAAATAGAGAAACAAATTGAAATTTAGTTCGAATTGCAGCGGTAGTATCGACATTTGGAATGCACTAAAATGTTGGTATGAGTAGGTTACATGCATTATACAGCAAGCGAAGAAATTTAATCGGACATAACATGGATTCATACTCCCTCCTTCCATCTATATAGGGCGTAATGAGATTTTTTAAGACTGCCTTTGACTATTGACAAGATTAATAGTACATGACATGCACAATGTGAAAATTATATCATTGAAAGAACCTTTCACAGACGAAGTTAACGGTGTGCTTTGTGTAAGTTGCATGTCATATATCATTGCTCTAATATTTGGTCAAAGTTAGCATCGAAAAACGCATTAGGCCCTATATAGATGGAAGGAGGGAGTAGCTTTGAATAGCATTTGTATAGTAAAGCGGGGCAAGACTATCTCTTTGTGTGGTGTGAATAGTTTTATTTTTTTTGTTTTCTTTTTGGTTGAGGGAAGTGCGAATTGATTTGGTACGTACAAGTACAATATTACTACATGTTAGGCTTGTCCCTAAAATTCTACCCGCGTCTTGTTATATCCCGAAAATTCAGATATCGTGCTCCCAAAACTGGCGCCTTCACAACCCGCGCCTTGCTATCCCGAAATTACAACGCGCGCGAAAAATCCCTCCAGCTGCCAAATCCCGACACGCGAAATCCCCCTTCTAACCCTGAGCCGAAAGGGCTGCTAGTTCAAATTGGTGGGGGGTACTTTTGTAACACACCCTACATTTTGGACAAGCGCGTCCCTAAGTCATGCTTCACCCCCTCCCATCGCCCCCTTTTCTCCATTCGAAATCCCAGGACGCCATAACCTCTCTGCTCCAGCCGCCAAACCCCACCCTTCTCCGTCCGCCATGTCACCCCTGCCCAGCTGGAGCCTCTTCCACCACGACATCGTCCACCGCAACAGCTCGGCGTCCCTCGTCCACCTCCCCGGATGAGGATCCGTCGTCCATTTCGCCGTCCCACCGGTTCAGCCGCCCCGTCCTCCATCTCCAAGGAGCTACTCCGACGATCGCCTCATCTATCGCGGCTGCTCCATCCCCACAGCGCCGCCTTAACCTGCTCCACCGGAATGGCAGCATCCTCACCGACTCCTCGGACAAAGCCGAGGCCTACTCGGTGCCACCAAAGAGGTTGTACACTCATCGCATCGCACCTTCTCCTTAACTCAACCTCCCGGCGCTGACGGTGCTCCATCCCACACCCCCATGGAACGGCTACCTTGAAGTCGGCGCCGCGGGCGACATCTCCATGGCGGCTCTCCCCAGTGCGAGGCCCCTTCGGCGGCGGCGTCCATACCAGCCGAATCTGTTGCTGCTGCTCCGGCTATCGCTCGCTCGCTCGCGCTGCTACTGCTACTCCAGCTCTCGCTTGATCGCTCGCTCGCCCAGCTGCTGCTGCTGCTCTCCCCCTCGCTTGTGCTGCTGCTCTGCTCCGATTAAGCCACACTTCAGTCCACTGAATTGACTTTTGCGTCAGTCGATTTTCAGGGGTTGGGGGGCTCGCCGGAGTTAAGGAAGAACCACCCCAGCGGGAACGGGGGCTCACCAGAGAGGTACCCCACTATCTATCTTAGGTTACAGGGTGGGGGGGCGGGGGGCCTAGAGGGCTGGCTGGGGCGGCGGTGGCGAGTTGTTTCAGGGCGGCGAGGCGGCGGTGGGGCCGGCGGTTCGGCCGGTGGTGGCAGGCGGCTCAGGGGGTGCAGGTTGAAGATGAACTGCAGGCCCTCCCTAAACTACATGTCAAGTGCCTCTCTGCTACCATTGCGTTCAGTTTCGATAGTAGCATTCAGATTCCACAGTAAATTTCAGTTTCGACAGTAAGTTCAGAGTCAACAGTTGTTACCTCATCTGCTGTAGTCTGGTGGTTTTCGGTGATGTTAATTTTACATCCATTTTACATCATCTATTGTAGATGCTATTAGAATCCCACTTGAGATTGACGATGTCTGTCTTGTGCTGCTTCAGCCTTGACGTCTTACGCCTCACCTGAGTTGCTCCAACAACAGAACGATCCATCACAATAGAGCAGTGCCCTGGACGCCGTCTACAGATTCCTCAGATCTTCCTCCACACCTCCGATAGCCACCTCTGCCTCAACTGCTTCGGCGACCAACCAATGATTCTGAGGTTGACACGGCTACGGCAAAGAGGTTGTACACTTGTTGCATGACTTATTACTATACATTCACGTCGATCCATTAGGGCTATTTCGGTTCCATGGAAAAACGTCGATCCACAGGTTGTTACCATCACTCTAAATTTTTGCACGATCTCCTTACATAATCTCACCATATTTTTTCGTATGCATGTCAGATATTGTACACAGTCATGCTGAACATGTAGAGAAAATGCGAAGAGTTTTGCATAGCAATACAATGTCATGCAGACATCGCTCCATGGTGGGTTCAATGGCAAACCCTCCCCACCCCTCTCCAGATTGTAATCCAGAGGAAGATATTTGTTCTGAGGCGGATTCATACGCCACTGACCACTCCTATTTACCCCCAAGGTGATTGCTCTACCTTGGCATGATGATGTTAGTCATATCATGCATATGTTGCCTTGCAATGCCTACTTTTGACATCATATATGTCATCTGCTTAGTTTAGACATGTTCTGTAATGCCACCTGTTTAGTTTCTATATCATATATGGGAATTATGCAGTCTCATGTCTTTTAGCCAGCCATAATATATGTGAAATGTGCAATGCCATCCTGTTTAACCAGGCATCATATATTTGAATGATATCTTGCCCATCCTTTTCTTCATTACATTTCCATTTGTCGACAATGTTTGTACATTAAACTACTCTTCCTGTGAATCAGCCATTTGGGTGGGAGATGGAAAAATCTGGAGTGAAAAGAAGGCCTTCAGAGCAGACAGTGCTACCTGTCGAAGCAGATCTCTTGTTGGGTCCTGATAGCTCCTCAGAGATGGATTCAGAGACAGATGACAAGTCCTATTCCCCCACTGAGGTGTATGCTCTAACTTGGCACGATTATACTGCTCATATCATGCATACGGTGTCTTGCATTGCATAGTTTAGACATCATATACACAATATTCAACACCATGTTCTTAGTTCAGACATCATATCGAATGCCCTCTGTTTAGCATATAAATCACATATGTGAATTAAATGATGCAATCTTGATTACTTAGATAACATGTAGGTGAATTATGTCATGTGATCCTGTTTAGTTATTCATCATATCTTTGAATTATGTTATGCTATGCTATCTAGTTTAGATAGACATCATATATGTGAAATTATGTCATGCTATCCGTTTTAATTAAACAATATACATGTCAACTATTTCATGCCCTCTTTTTTCCACACCATATATTGCATCTGTCTCTCATACAATGTCTGTACATTCAACCATGTTTCCTGTTTATCAGCCATTTGAATTGGAGCGGGAGATGCCAGTATCTAGCGGAATAAAAACACGGTCTTCAAATAAAACAGTGCTACCTCTTGGTGGAGATAGCACCCCGGTTGTACATGCACAAGAACCAGCCCTACCACACATAACCCAAACTCTCGCAGATTGTACCCCTACTGCGATGGACAGAGAACCAGCTTCACCCAATCTAACCCCAACCCTAGCCGATAGTAACCCAGTTCCTCTTGACACAACACCATCTCCACCACAGAGCTCCCAAACAAGAGCAGTTAGTAAGGCAGCTCCAGTGCCCAAAGGGCCAGTACTATCACGGCGAACCCCAACTCCACCAGTTAGTACGCCTATTCCTGTGGAGGAAGCTCAACCAGCCAGTCATAGTTTAGCATCTATCGCATTTGATGTTGTTAAATCGTATGTGCATATCTTCCCATCTTGGAAATATTATACTGAAGATGAAGGAAAATGCCAGTTGCAGGTGTTTGTCCAGGAGTTATGTGTAAGTAATGTTATTCATGGCAATTACTTTGCTTCGTTCCATACATCCTACCTCCATGATGGTTATAATACAATAAATTTTCCCATTTTTCTCTATAGAGAAGGACCGATTTGGAAACTCAAGATGAGGTAACCTGTGCTAATACCTCTGCTATCTTCAAGAATGCTTGGTGGCAGTATCGGAATTACCTGAAGAAAACGTACTTCACCGGCAAAGAAACTCATCAAATTCCCTTACGTTCTCCTGAGACACATTTACTGGACGATGACTGGGAACGCCTTGTTCTATACTGGTCCTGAACCAAGAATGTGGTAAGGTCTATGAGCTCATTTTCTATTTTTAGGTATTTTATTCTTGCGTCTTACTGTACTCTGAGAGACAAATGGATTTGAGAGACAGAGAGAAAGCTAGGAGAAGGAAGGGAGAGAGATGGATTTGAGAGACAGAGAGAAAGCTAGGAGAAGGAAGGGAAGGGATGGCATGGGGCTCATCTGCGGAGGCCGGAGTTGCTGATGGACGAGGTTAGAGCAGGAGGCAGACGCGGCCAGGCAGGGGATCGAGGGGATCCACGGGAGGACGAGCTCTTGGCGAGTTGAGGCAGGGATGAGGGCGACGAGGAGAAGTAGGAGGTGCTCGGGCGAAGGCAGGGACGAGGAGCTCGGTATGGGGCCCGATCGTGGGTGTTGCCTCGATCCAAAATGGATCGAGCGCCGTGGGAGGCTGCGGGAGGTGGCTAGCTGACGTTGGTGGTTGGTGGAAAACAAGGAGAAGGGGGATCCCGAGGTGGATCGAGACCGGGTGGCGGCGGTGAGGAGGAAGGATGGGACAGCTCGACAGCTCTCCTAGATTTTAAGGTTGCCCCGTTTATATATACTGGTGGATTAGGTTAGGGGGGATTCGGGGCTTATCTTGGGTCGTTAGAACATCATCAAACGGCTCCGGTCAAAGGGGTTTGGGTCAGGAGAGTCCGAATAAAAAACAGAAGATGGTTGAGCAGTTTGGGGTTTCTCTGGACCCATCGGTCATGACAGCCCAGTTGGCTTTGGGACAACTTTCAGACGTGCGCGAGGGGTCTGAGTAAAGTGTAGAGAGGGTCAAATGGTCAGACAAGAGGGAATCAAAAACCCGGTTGGACTCGGATCGGTCAACGAAGGCATGGGGGGAACGCGGCAACTGCGAATGGATGCATGC
The DNA here is from genome assembly GCF_018294505.1 of Triticum aestivum. Classification (NCBI taxonomy): domain Eukaryota; kingdom Viridiplantae; phylum Streptophyta; class Magnoliopsida; order Poales; family Poaceae; genus Triticum; species Triticum aestivum. The sequence goes on from NC_057807.1 coordinate 154,272,495, forward strand.
TTTATGAAAACATGCAGATGCAATGCGCATGATGCTATGAGATGAGATGCATGACATGAACGAAATGCAAAACAAAAGTCAAAAACCCAACCATGAAGGAAATATCACAACACATAGCCGGAAATGGCAAGAGTTGGAATTACAATTATGGAAAGTTAAATCCAGGGTGTTACACTTGTAGACCGTCAAAGCGCTCTTCCAACTTCCTTACTTCATCCATGTAACCCTCCATCAGCGGGTTCTGATAATCCTTGTTAACTTGCCTGACGACAAGTTGTGAATCTCCTCTGATAATAAGCGTCCTGATGTAGGGCGGAACCCTAGGGGCCGATCTTTCACGTTTGGAGAGGATCCTATGGGGAACATGAAGAATGCGCGGAAGAACACGAGGGAAATCACGAGGATAAAATAAGAGAAACACTCAACCAACACGAAATTGATCACACAAGTGCAAGATCATCGAGGCACAAAGTAACACAAGATCCAAAGTCAACAAGGGCGATACAAGAGTAACCGTTCTTCTCCGTTAGGAGGTCTTGATTGTCTTCTCCAGATGGAGGCCTTGAATCCGGATGGATCTTCTTCGAAGAGGTGCGGTCCCTCATGAGGAGTAGATCCGGTACGGATGAGCAATGCTCTATCTCAAATGAGCTATCACAATGCTAACCCAAGAACGTAGGTGGAAGGGGAGTATATATAGTCTAAGAGGCGAAGGGGTACATGGGCTTCGGCCCAGAGGTGCTGCACGCAGGCAGTAGGAGGCCGGATATCCGGGCATCGGGCCGGATGTCCGGGCGTTCGCGACGGGCCGGTTGTCCGGGCTAACCGGCCGGATGTCCGGGCTGGTGGAGTTGGCATTGTTCCTCTCTGGATGGACGGGGCCGGATGTCCGGGTGGGGGGCCGGATGTCCGGTGCTTCAGTAGAGGCCGGATGTCCGAGGTGGCGGCCAGATGTCCGGGCTGTCGGGGCATGCTTCTGTGCTTCTTGGACGGCGTGTCCAGATGTCCATGGCGGAGGCCGGATTTCCGGTGAGGTGGGCCGGATGTCCGGGCTAGACGCCGGATGTCCCGTTCCTGTAGCTTCTTCGGCAGAGTCCTGGCCATGTAGATCTCCAGGGGCTGGATGTCCGGGGCCATGGCTGGATGTCTGGTGCCTGGAGGCTGTTCTCGCCTTCTTCCGTTGGTTCTCTTCTTCCATGGACTTGGGGTCTTTACCATCTTCATGTAGATGCTCGAGAGGGTCCTCTTGGTACCTAATCATGCACAACATTCCTGATTTAGGCAGTAACCATGTCTCGAGAGGATCATATGAGATATCACTAAGGAGAGAAGTCACCTCGGTCTCGAGAGCTCTAGCTCGTGCTCTAGTCATGGGTCCTCTTGGTGCTTGGTGAGACGATGGAAGGTCCATGGGGATGGCCGAAGGATGCTCCGTATCATCTCCCCCCCCCCTTGGGAAAGATCCAACCTCGGATCGAAATCCTCATCATCGTGGTACGGGGAGAGATCGGTGACGTTGAAGATTTCGCTCACGTTTACTTGTCGCATGGGAGATCGATCTTGTAAGCGTAGTTATTGTAGCGTGCTAGCACCTTGAAGGGTCCATCGGATCGAGGGAGAAGTTTGGACTTGCGTTCGTTGGGGAAGCGGTCCTTGCGAAGGTGTAGCCACACGAGGTCTCCAATGTTGAATATCATGGGATGCTTGCTGGTGTTGAGATTGGTTGCGAGTCGTTGTACTTGGCGCTCGATGGTGTGCCTTGTATCTTCATGCATCTTCTTGATGTAGCTTGCATGGGCACTTGTGTCGAGGTTGGTGTGCTCTTGTAGAGTAAGAGGTAGAATGTCCAATGGGGACACCGGGTTGAAGCCGTAGACGACCTCGAAGGGGGACTTGCCGGTCGTCGAATGTCTTGCACGGTTGTAGGCGTACTCGGCGATGGGTAGACACTCCTCCCACTCCGTGATGTTCTTCAACACATGAAGTAGAGTGGAGAGCGTATGATTCGTCACCTCCATTTGGCCATCAGTTTGAGGATGATATGCGGACGAGAACAAGAGCTTGATTCCGAGCTTGGCACATAGCATCTTCCAAAAGTAACTCCAGAACTTGACGTCGCGGTCGGAGACGATTGTCTTTGGTACTCCATGGAGACGGAAGATTTCCCTACAAAAGATAATTGCAACGTGTGAAGCATCGTCTATCTTGTTGCAAGGAATGAAATGCGCCATCTTAGAAAATCGGTCCACAACAACAAACATGGAATCCTTTCCATTGTGAGTTCTAGGCAAACCAAGTACAAAGTCCATGCTAATGTCTTCCCAAGGTTGATAAGGAATAGGAAGAGGCATGTAAAGACCATGTGATTGAGCTTTAGACTTAGCTTTGCGACATGTAGAGCATCGGTTGGTGAAGCGTGAGACGTTGCGGAACATCTTGGGCCAAAAGTAGTTCTTGGAGAGCGTGGCGAATGTCTTGTCGTGTCCAAAATGTCCCATGAGTCTGCCTCCACGAGCCTCTTGCAAAAGGAGCAAACGAAGAGAAGACTCAGGAATGCAAAGTTTGTTAGCTCTCATAAGATAATCATCCTTTATGTAATATTGTTCCCAAGATGTATGCGTCAAACACTTAGCATAAGGAGTAGCAAAAGATGGATCATTAGCATACAAGTCTTTTATGTGCTCAAAGCAAATAACATTCAACTCAAGTTTAGTGACAAGAGTGCATATGCGTGAAAGTGCATCCGCAACTACATTTTCCTTACCCTTAATGTACTTGATCACATAGGGGAAAGATTCAATAAATTCACTCCATTTGGCATGACGCTTGTTCAACTTAGTTTGACCTTTTAAGTACTTAAGTGTTTCTTTGTAACGCCCTCGATGCGGCTATATCTCCCACGTGTCGAAGCACGACTTAGAGGCATAACCGCATTGAAAGGAATGTCGCAAGTGAGGTAATCTTCGCACAACCCATGTAATACATAGGGGAAAGAGATACATAGTTGGCTTACAGTGCGGCGGCAGGGCAGGAGCGGGCGGCGGAGGCGGCCGGCGGCGAGCGGCGGAGGCGGCCAGCGATGCGCGGGACCGCGGCGGCGGTGGGGAACGGCACCGGCGTCGGGCGCGGCTGCGCGCGGGCCGAGCGGGGGAGCGGCAGCGGCGCGCGGGCTGGGTGGGCCCCGCCTGGGCCCGGCGGGCCGGCGGCGCGGGAGCGCGGCGGAGGGCCACGTGGCAGTGCCTGACCGGCTGCGGGCGCGGCTGCGCGCGGGCCGAGCGGGGGAGCTGCGGCGGCGCGCGGGCTGGGCGGGCCCCGCCTAGGCCCGGCGGGTCGGCGGCGCGGGAGCGCGGCGGAGGGCCACGTGGCAGTCCCTGACTGGCTGCGGGCGCGGCGGCGGACGCGTCCGGCGCCATCTGGACGTGTCCGGCGGCGGAGGAGGAGCGGGCTAGGGTTTGGGGATCCGGAAATTCGGGGGAGTGCACATATTTATAGGTAGAGGGAGCTAGGAGACTCCAAATGGGGTGTGGTTTTCGCCCACACGATCGTGATCCGATGACGGAGAGCATGGAAGTGACTTAGATGGGTTATTGGGCTGTTTTGTAGGGGTGTTGGGCTGCAACTTAAAAGAGGCCTTTGCGAGAGTGCGGTTAACCGTTGGAGTACCAAACGAGCTCCAAATGACCCGAAACTTGACAGGTGGTCTGCCGGTGGTGTACCAAGGCCACTTGGCAAGGCTAGGTCCATTCCGAGAACGTTCAACACCCTCACAAGAAAAGATACAAGAGGGGTGCATCGGTGCACGTGGGAGTGTCGGATTGCGAAACGGACAACGGGGAAAATCCTCGGATGCATGAGACGAACACGTATGCAAAATGAAATGCGCATGATGACATGATATGAGATGCATGACATGAACAAAATGCAAAAATGAAAAACAAAACCCAACCACGGAGGAAATATCATAGCACATGGCCGAAAATGGCAAGAGTTGGAGTTAGAAAGATGGAAAGTTACATCCGGGGTGTTACATTCATGATCGGTATGGATGACAAACTCTTGAGGTCTAAGATAATAATCCCAAACAAGTAGCACACGCAATAAAGCATACAATTCTTTGTCATAGATGGGATAGTTAAGTTGAGCACCAGAGAGTGTTTCACTAAAATATACAATGGCTCATTTTTCTTGCATCAAAACTCTGCCAATTCCGGTACCACTTGCATCACAATGAACCTCAAAAGTTTTGTCAAAGTTGGGCAAAGCAAGAATCGAAGCATGAGTAAGCAAAGACTTGAGCTTGATACGTCTCCAATGTATCTATAATTTTTGATTGCTCCATGCTACTTTATCTACTGTTTTGGACTATATTGGGCTTTATTTTCCACTTTTATATTACTTTTGGGACTAACCTATTAACCGGAGGTCCAACCCAGAATTGCTGTTTTTTGCCTTTTTCAGTATTTCGAAGAAACAGAATATCAAACGGAGTCCAAATGGAATGAAACCTTCGGGATCGTGATTTTACAACCGAATGTGACCCAGGAGACTTGGACCCTACTCCAAGCAGTGCCCGAGGAGGTCACGAGGGTGGAGGGCGCGCCCCCCCTAGGCGCGCCCCCTACCTCATGGGCCCCTCGGAGCTCGACCGACGTACTCCTTCCTCCTATATATACCTATGTACCACCGAACGATTAGAAAAGGAGCCGAAAACCTAATTCCACCGCCGCAACCTTCTGTATCCACGAGATCCCATCTTGGGGCCTGTTCCGGAGCTCCGCTGGAGGGGGCATCCACCATGGAGGGCTTCTACATCATCACCATAGCCCCTCCGATGAAGTGTGAGTAGTTTACTTCAGCCCTTCGGGTCCATAGCTAGTAGCTAGATGGCTTCTTCTCTCTTTTTGGATCTAAATACAATGTTCTCCCCCTCTCTCGTGGAGATCTATTCGATGTAATCTTCTTTTTGCGGTGTGTTTGTTGAGACCGATGAATTGTGGGTTTATGATCCAGTATTATCTATGGAAAATATTTGATTCTTCTCTGAATTCTTTTATGTATGATTGAGTTATCTTTGCAAGTCTCTTCGAATTATCCTTTTTGGTTTGGCCAACTAGATTGGTAGTTCTTGCAATGTGAGAAGTGCTTAGCTTTGGGTTCAATCTTGCGGTGTCCTTACTCAGTGACAGAAAGAGTTGCAAGGCACGTATTGTATTGTTGCCATTGAGGATAACAAGATGGTTTTTTTATCATATTGCATGAATTTATCCCTCTACATCATGCCATCTTGCTTACGGCGTTACTCTATTTTCACTTAATACTCTAGATGCATGCTGGATAGCGGTCGATGAGTGGAGTAATAGTAGTAGATGCAGAATCGTTTCGATCTACTTGTTTTGGACGTGATGCCTATATACATGATCATCGCCTAGATATACTCATAACTATGCTCAATTCTGTCAATTGCTCAACAGTAATTTGTTCACCCACCGTAGAATACTTATGCTCTTGAGAGAAGCCACTAGTGAAACCTATGGCCCCGGGTCTATTCTCATCATATCAATCTATATAACTTTATTTACTTGCTTTGTTTTTACTTTGCCTTTACTTTTTACTTTGCATCTATCAATCGAAAATACCAAAAATATTATCTCTATCAGATCTCACTCTTGTAAGTGACCGTGAAGGGATTGACAACCCCTAAGCGTTGGTTGCGAGTTGCTATCGTTTTGTGTAGGTACGAGGGACTTGTGCGTGGTCTCCTACTGGATTGATACCTTGGTTCTCAAAAACTGAGGGAAATACTTACGCTACTTTACTACATCATCCTCTCCTCTTCGGGGAAATCCAACGCAGTGCTCAAGAGGTAGCAAGAAGAATTTCTGGCGCCATTGCCGGGATGGCTCACGCAAGCAAGTCAACCATACCAAGTACCCATCGCAATCCCTATCTCTCGCATTACATTATTTGCTATTTGCCTCTCGTTTTCCTCTCCCCCACTTCACCCTTGCCGTTTTATTCGCCCTCTCTTTCCCAATCTCCTCCTCCCTTTCTCGTTTGCTTTTTTCCGTTTTGCTTCTGTCGCTGCTATGTCTAAAATTGGGGAGATTATCGTCGATATGGACAATAATGATAACACAGAAAATCCCGAGGCTCCGGCCGATGAACCCCCTATCTTGCATACTAAAAAGTTTCGAATCGGTAGTGGTAACATCATTGGCAAGGGTGTTATTCAAGATTTCTTTACTTGTGTCGGTGCTTTACCTTCCATGGGTTGTTCTATTCTTCATAGAACTAGTAGTCTTGCGGATGCTATAGGTATGCTTGTGGTTGAACTTGAAAGACAATTTATGCATATGCGCCCTTGCATACAGAGAATTTTCTTAGAATTCTCTAATATTGAGCACTCTTCCATTAAACGCGACGTTACTATGTTTTTGGCTCATGAATTTAGATTTATCATAAGAGAAGCCAAAGAAATCTTTGCGTACTATAGGGTGGACGCCGGTCGTCTACCCATAGAAGCAATCCTCTATGATCAAGAGGAAATTAGATGCTTTCGATCTTCAGACTATGTCGCTTTCAGTGAAAACCTTAGAAAAAAGGTCCCTATCAATGTCTTGGTTGATTGCATTAACGAGTTGAATAATGATTTTGCCCTTAGAAATAATGAGCTAGGATACTCTCTCAAGTATAAGCTCACAAGATTTTGTCAAAAGAATGCTTTTAGTGATGAAATAGTTGTGCACTATGAAGGGCCAAGGGAGGAACCCGTTCCTCCCGTGATTGATCTTGGGGATTTTTGTCCCGCCAAATTTAGCCCTTTTGATTATTTTTGCTTGCCTCAAAGGAAACTTGCCGCTGAACATAGAGAATACGAGATGAGCTTTCAAGATCTATCTTATTATTATGGCACCACCTAGATCTATCCTTGCTTTTATGCCTAGCTAAGGGTGTTAAACGATAGCGCTTGTTGGGAGGCAACCCAATTTTATTTTGTGTTTTTTGTTTTTGCTTCCGTTTAGGAATAAATAATCCATCTACCTTTTGTTTGGATGTGGTTTTATGTTTTAATTAGTGTTTGTGCCAAGTAGGACCTATAGGATAACCTACGATGATAGTTGATTTGATTCTGCTGAAAAACAGAAACTTTGTGCGCACGAATTTAGTTATGATAAATCACAGGAACGTGATTTTGCGTTGATTCTTTTTGCTGATGATCAATAAATCCAGGACTTCCTATTTTGGTAGAATTTTTAGAGTTCCAGAAGTTTGCGTTAGTTACAGATTGCTACAGACTGTTCTGTTTTTGACAGATTCTGTTTTTCATGTGTTGTTTGCTTATTTTGATGAATCTATGGCTAGTAAATTAGTTTATAAACCATAGAGAAGTTGGAATACAGTAGGTTTAACACCAATATAAATAAAGAATGAGTTCATTACAGTACCTTGAAGTAGTATTTTGTTTTCTTTCTCTAACGGAGCTCACGAGATTTCTGTTGAGTTTTGTGTTCTGAAGTTTTCAAGTTTTGGGTGAATTCTTTTGATGGATTATGGAACAAGGAGTGGCAAGAGCCTAAGCTTGGGGATGCCCATGTAACCCCCAAGATAATACAAGGACACCAAAAAGTCAAAGCTTGGGGATGCCCCAAAAGGCATCCCCTCTTTCGTCCACTTCCATCGGTAATTTACTTGGAGCTATATTTTTATTCACCAAGATGATATGTGTTTTGCTTGGAGCGTCTTGTATTATTTGTGTCTTTACTTGTTAGTCTACCACAATCATCCTTGCTGTACACACCTTTTGAGAGAGCCATACATCAATTGGAATTTGTTAGAATACTCTATGTGCTTCACTTATACCTTTTGAGCTTGATAGTTTTGCTCATAGTGCTTCACTTATATCTTTTGAGCGTGATAATTTTTGCTCTACTACTTCACTTAGATCTTTTAGAGCACGGTGGTGGATTTGTTTTAAAGAAACTATTTGATCTCTCATGCTTCACTTAGATTATTTTGAGAGTCTTTAATAGCATGGTAATTTGCTTAATGTTAATATACTTGGTGTTCAAGATATGTGAAACTCTCTTTTGAGTGAATTGAATACTAAGATAAGTTTGAGGCTTGATAATTGTTTTGAGATATGGAGGTGATAGTATCAAAGTTGTGCTAGTTGGGTGATTATGAATTTGAGAAATACTTGTGTTGAAGTTTGCAAGTCTCGTAGCATGCACGTATGGTTAAAGTTGTGTAACAAATTTGAAACATGAAGTGTACCTGGCTTGTGCATCCTTATGAGTGGCGGTCGGGGATGAGCGATGGTCTTTTCCTACCAATCTATCCCCCTAGGAGCATGCGCGTAGTACTTTAATTTTTGATGACTTCTAAATTTTTGCAATAAGTATATCAGTTCTTTTGACTAATGTTGAGTCCATGGATTATACGCACTCTCACCTTTCCACCTTTGCTAGCCTCTTCGGTAGCGTGCATTGCCCTTTCTCACCATGAGAGTTGGCGCAAACTTCGCCGGTGCATCCAAACCCCGTGATATGATATACTCTATCACACATAAACCTCCTTATATCTTCCTCAAAACAGCCACCATACCTACCTATCATGGCATTTCCATAGCCATTCCGAGATATATTGCCATGCAACTTCCACCATCGTCATCATGACATACATTACTTTTGTCATATTGACATTGCATGATCTTGTAGTTGACATCGTATTTGTGGCAAAGCCACCATGCATTATTTTCCATACATGTCATTCTTGATTCATTGCACCATCCTGGTACACTGCCGGAGGCATTCATATAGAGTCATATCTTGTTCTAAGTTTCGAGTTGTAATCCTTGTGTTGTAATCAATAGAAGTGTGATGATCATCATTATTAGAGCATTTCCCAAAAAAAGAGAAAGGCCAAAAAGAAAAAAAGAAAGGCCCAAAAAATAAAAAAATAAATAAAAAGGGCAATTCTACTATCTCTTTTTCCACACTTGTGCTTCAAAGTAGCACCTTGTTCTTCATGAAGTGAGTCTCATATATTGTGCTTCAAAGTAGCACCTTGTTCCTCATGTAGTGAGTCTCATAAGTTGTCCTTTTTATACTAGTGAGAATTTTTAATTATAGAACTTGTCTTTTACATACCTACGATGGGCTTCCTCAAATGCCCTAGGTGTTCGTGAGCAAGCAAGTTGGATGCACACCCACTAGTTTTCTTTTGTTGAGCATTCATAGCTCTAGTGCATCCGTTGCATGGCAATCCCTACTCCTCATGTTGACATCAATTGATGGGCATCTCCATAGTCCATTAATTAGCCTTGTCAATGTGAGACTTTCTCCTTTTTGTCTTCTCCACACAATCCCCATGATCATATTCTATTCCACCCATAGTGCTATATCCATGGCTCACGCTCATGTATTGTGAGAAGGTTGAAAAAGTTTGAGATTATTTAAGTATGAAAAAATTGCTTGGCTTGTCATTGGGGGTATAGAAGTTGGGAACATCTTTGTGTGACGAAAATGAAGCATAGCCTAACTATATGATTTTGTAGGGATGAACTTTTTTTGCCATGTTATTTTGAGAAGACATGATTGCTTTGATTAGTATGCTTGAAGTATTATTATTTTTGTGTCAATATGAACTTTTGTCTTGAATCTTTTGGATCTGAATATTCATATCACAATTAAGAAGATTTACATTGAAGTTATGCCAAAGTATCACTCCGCATCAAAAATTCTTTTTTATCATTTACCTACTCGAGGATGAGAAGGAATTAAGCTTGGGGATGCCTGATACGTCTCCAACGTATCTATAATTTTTGATTGCTCCATGCTACTTTATCTACTGTTTTAGACTATATTGCGATTTATTTTCCACTTTTATATTACTTTTGGGACTAACCTATTAACCGGAGGCCCAGCCCAGAATTGTTGTTTTTGCCTTTTTCAGTATTTCGAAGAAACAGAATATCAAACGGAGTCCAAACAGAATGAAACCTTCAGGATCGTGATTTTCCAACCGAACGTGACCCAGGAGACTTGGACCCTACTCCAAGAAGTGCCCGAGGAGGTCACGAGGGTGGAGGGCGCCCCCCCTGGGCGCGCGCCCTACCTTGTGGGCCCCTCGGAGCTCCACCGACGTACTCCTTCCTCCTATATATACCTACGTACCACCGAACGATTAGAAAAGGAGCCGAAAACCTAATTCCACCGCCGCAATCTTCTGTATCCACGAGATCCCTTCTTGGGGCCTGTTCCGGAGCTCCGCCGGAGGGGGCATCCACTACGGAGGGCTTCTACATCATCACCATAGCCCCACCGATGAAGTGTGAGTAGTTTACTTCAGACCTTCGGGTCCATAGCTAGTAGCTAGATGGCTTCTTCTCTCTTTTTGGATCTCAATACAATGTTCTCCCCCTCTCTCGTGGAGATCTATTCGATGTAATCTTCTTTTTGCGGTGTGTTTGTTGAGACCGATGAATTGTGGGTTTATGATCCAGTATTATCTATGGAAAATATTTGATTCTTCTCTGAATTCTTTTATCTATGATTGGGTTATCTTTGCATGTCTCCTCGAATTATCCTTTTTGGTTTGGCTAACTAGATTGGTAGTTCTTGCAATGGGAGAAGTGCTTAGCTTTGGGTTCAATCTTGCGGTGTCCTTACTCAGTGACAGAAAGAGTTGCAAGGCACATATTGTATTGTTTCCATCGAGGATAACAAGATGGGATTTTTATCATATTGCATGAATTTATCCCTCTACATCATGTCATCTTGCTTACGGCGTTACTCTGTTTTTACTTAATACTCTAGATGCATGCTGGATAGCGGTCGATGAGTGGAGTAATAGTAGTAGATGCAGAATCGTTTCGATCTACTTGTTTTGGACGTGATGCCTATATACATGATCATCGCCTAGATATACTCATAACTATGCTCAATTCTATCAATTGCTCAACAGTAATTTGTTCACCCACTGTAGAATACTTATGCTCTTGCGAGAAGCCACTAGTGAAACCTATGGCCCCCGGGTCTATTCTCATCATATCAATCTATATCACTTTATTTACTTGCTTTGTTTTTACTTTGCCTTTACTTTTTTACTTTGCATCTATCTATCAAAAATACCAAAAATATTATCTCTATCAGATATCACTCTCGTAAGTGACCGTGAAGGGATTGACAACCCCTAAGCGTTGGTTGCGAGTTGCTATCGTTTTGTGTAGGTACGAGGGACTTGTGCGTGGCCTGCTACTGGATTGATACCTTGGTTCTCAAAAACTGTGGGAAATACTTATGCTACTTTACTGCATCATCCTCTCCTCTTCAGGGAAATCCAACGCAGTGCTCAAGAGGTAGCAGATCTCATCAAAAGCAGTGGATTGGAAAGATCCCCAAACAAAAGGAGCATTCTTCTTACTCAAGGCATGCAAAGGAGCGGCAATATTGCTAAAATCCTTCACAAAGCGATGCTAAAAACCTGCAAGGCCAACAAAGCTATGCACTTGTTGCAAATTGGTGGGTTGGGGCCAAGTTTTAATTGCTTGAATTTTAGATTCATCAACATGGACACCCTTGAAAGAAACGACAAAACCCAAGAAAACAAGTTTGTCAACACCAAACATGCACTTTTTCATGTTGGCATAAGGACGTTCCTTGCGAAGCGTTTGCAAAACAGCCCTAACATGCTTTAGATGCTCTTTCATGGATTTGCTAAACACAAGAATATCATCAAACGGAACCACAACAAACACTCCAATATAAGGTCGAAGCACAAAATGCATAAGACGCATGAAAGTTCCGGGAGCTTCCGATAAACCCATAGGCATAACTACCCACTCGTAGAAACCAAATTTGGTTTTGAAAGCAGTTTTCCACTCATCACCTTCTTGTATGCAGATTTGATAATAGCCACTTTTAAGATCAATTTTTGAGAAAAAGGTGGCACCGCTAAGTTCATCAAGCATATCATCTAAGCGAGGAATGGGATGCCTATAGCGAACGGTGATAGAATTAGTGGGTCTACAATCGGAACACATGCGATAACTTCCATCTTGCTTAGGGACAAGTATAACCGGAACGACATAAGGGCTTAAGCTTTCACGTACATGACCATTGTCGATTAATTGTTGTACTTGCCGTTGGATCTCCTTAGTTTCTTCTGGGTTGACGTGGTATGGAGCTTTGTTTGGTAGGGGCACTCTGGAGATGAGGTCGATATGATGCTCAATGCCTCGAAGAGGAGGTAGACCCGGAGGTAGCTCATCGGGGAAAACATCTTGGAATTCCTGCAAAAGAGATTGAAACACTAAAGGTAGATCGTGAGAGGTGTTATTTTTTGGGTCCCCATCCTTGCACACAAGGACAAAGTTCATAACACTTGATGGGTTCTCACACACTTCTCTCATCTCACTCTTGGTGGTGAATAGGACTAAGTTTTTCTCTCTAGGCAAAGAGGCGCTCAAGTTTGGCTTGTGGCTCTCACTCACTTTTTGGTGGATCACTTTCTCACTCTTCTCGCCACGATGGGTGGCTTGCTTGTCGGCTATCACCTGACTAGGAGACATAGGTCGTAGCACATATTCCTTCCCTTTCATCTTGAAGCTATAGTGATTGGTACGCCCGTTGTGGATGACCCCACGGTCTAATTGCCAAGGCCTACCAAGGAGGAGGTGGCAAACGTACAACGGGACGACATCACACTCCAAAGTGTCCTCATATGCACCAATTTTGAAGGAGACTTGGACCGTATGCTCAACCCGTATAGTGACGGAGTCACTTAGCCATTGGACTTTGTAGGGATGCGGGTGATTCATCTTGACCAATTGAAGCTTGGAGCATAGTTCTTCACTTGCCAAGTTGTGGCAACTACCTCCATCGATGATGACCTTGACAGACCTTCCATTGATGCCGACCTTTGTGTGGAAGATGTGGCATCTTTAGTCTACTTCTTGTTGATGTTGTAGAGTCAAGACTTTGGAGACAACAAGAGCGGGGCTCGATCCTCATCACAAAAGACTTGATCATCTTCATCCTCGTTCACTCACCGATGCATGGCTACTTGCTCAAGGGCTTCCATCTCCTCGTCACTCATGGAGTCATAGGTTCCATCATCATTGAGGATCATGGTGCGCTTGTTTGTGCCTTCGTAGGACTTGTGGCCTCGGCCTCCGCAAGTGAAACACTTGAAGGAGCTTCTCTTGATGGTCTCATCGGTCGGAGGAGATGATGAAGCGCGCGGCTTGAAGTTTCTTGTAGTAGGAGGAAGACAACTTGAGCTAGTCGAAGCTTTCTTGTAACTTGACTTGTCGTCATTGCTTGGAGATGGCTTGGTTGAGGTAGAAGTTGGAGGAGTCGTTGAAGCTTGGTTGTTGGAGAAGCCGTAGTTCTTGGATGAGTACTTGCCGTACTTGAAGTCATCGTGCACTTGACGTTCGACTTTTGTATCTTGATGCACGAGCTCAATGAGGTTGGAGTAGGGTTGGAAGTCGGCAATCTTCTTGATGGGATGATTTAGTCCATTCAAGAAATGTGCCATAGTTTGCTCATCATCTTCCGTGACATTGGCTCGAATCATGGCTATCTCCATTTCCTTGTAGTATTCTTCAACACTCTTTGTTCCCTGCTTGAGAAGTTGGAGTTTCTTGAAGAGATCGCGGTTGTAGTAGGTGGGCACAAAATGTGCTCACATGACTTCCTTCATTTGAGCCCAAGTGGTGATTGGAGGTTCACCTCTTGCTTCTCGGCGCTCAAGGACTTGTTTCCACCATATGAGCACATAGTCTTGGAACTCAAGTGATGCCATAGCGATCTTCTTCTCTTCCTCATAGTTGTGCAAATGAAAGATTTTGTCGACCTTCAATGCCCATGAAAGGTACTCTTTGGGATCATTGCTTCCATTGAACTTGGGCATGGTGAATTTTAGCTTGCCATAGCATTGCTCTTCATTGTGTTGTTGGCGATGCTAATGATGACGCCCTTGACGTGGAGGGCAATCATCGTTATGTTGCTCTGGGCGTGGACGAAGTCCATGATTAACTTGCTCTTGTTGAACTTGAGGTTGAGGTGGAGCTTGACGAGCTTGTGGATGAGCTAGAGGAAACTCGCGGTTGGTAGTTCCTCTCTTGGATTTCTTCTTGAAGGGCTTCCTCTTGATTGCGCCATTCGCAATTGCGATTGGCGATAGCTTGACTTCATTCTTGAAGGGCACATTGTGCCTCAAGAGCTTGCGCTTCACGTTGTTGTTGTTGAAGACGTTGAGCCTCGGTGTCTTGTTCCTCTTGGTGTAGACGCGCTCATTCTTCTTCTTGGCGTCGTTGCCGTTGTCGTTCTTGAGCTTGAGCAAACGCAACTTGATGTGGTGGAGGACGAAGTTCTTGCTCATCGACTTGCTCTTGTGAATGCTTGTCATGTAGCGGATTGCGAGATGGACGCACGGCTCGTCGAAGATTGTTTGATGTCGGTGTACTTGAGCCGGAGAAGGAGTCGTCGGAGTGTCGACTTGAGCGGCTCCGTCTTGAGTATGAAGAAGTTGAAGGAGGACGGTTCACCAACAAGGCGTAGATATCGTTGATTCTTGCATCATTCTCTTGCTTCTGAGCGTCGAGCTTGTTGTCGAAGTAGTCCTTGGTACGTTGCTCGAAGAGTCCCAAGTCGGTGGCGAGGTTGTCGATGCGGTTGGTCATAGCTTGTTGCTCTTGATGCAACGCTCATTGTGCACCAAAGAGGTGGCTCTTGGTGACGAATGATGACATGTCGTCGTCTTGATCGATGAAGAGTGGGTTGGTAGAAGTACTTGGCCTATCCATCATTCCAAGCAAAAATGTGAGTGGTGAAAAGAGAAGAACTTATACCAATGTACCATGACCGATGTTGACGATGAATCAAGTTCACTCAAATGCGGACAATGAAATAACACTATTGGTACCAATTCTTGTCGGTTCTCACACCTACACAAATAAAAGCTTATGGTGGAGCTTGGTTAGGATGGTGGCACAAAATTTGATGCAATTGTTAGTTTGAATCAAAGATGTTGAAAAAGATTCGCAAATTCGCGAATGCAACAAGTAGACCAAGCAAGTAGTGGTACACGGAAACACACACGCAAATAGATAAGTGGGATTGTGCAAACCAAAAGGGAGCCAAAATGTGGAATCCACGAAAATGCTCTTGTTGCACAATACACGAGAGACGCTAGCACGATTGCATAATAGGCGGATACGGAACTTGTGCACAACATACTAGGCAAAAATGCAACGATCTCTAACCCAAGTACGCTATATGTATGGTATTTCGGTGCTATAATCCAAGATGATCGGATATGAAAATCTTAATGTAGTATGATGCTATGGTTCTTGCTTATAAGCTCTTTGCTTATCTTTCCTCTTTGCTTAAAAGCTTGGTTGACTCTTTCACTTTTAAGCCCTTTTCTCATGCAAAACTTCACGAACCAAGATAGCAATTGTGTATGCTATGACAACTTTGTGACATAAAAGATGATGCCAAGATATGCACCACTATGGTATGGTATGTATACTATGGAGTATGATCACTAATGTGCACAAGTCACGTTGTCGGCAATACTCAATGGCTAGTCTCGATGGGTAAGCTATGAAAAAGTAAGGCCATGTGGGTATCAATGCAATTGCAAGGTATGACAAAGATGTCGTCAAAGTTACCATCCTTGGCGATGATGATTAGTCGATGGAGATGAGCGGTGGTGATGGTGATGTCGAGCCGTATCTATATAGTCGAAACACAATAGGACACGGGAACCACAACTCAAAATCTCAAAGACCCAAATGTGTCAAAATTGTCGTAGGAGATAGCGGTGAGCGATGGTGGTGCTTGTGGAAAGCGGTGGTGGTATGCGGAAGTAAGTGTGGGCACCGGGGCAAAATTGGGCGAAACTAGGCGGAAATGGACGCGGGGGATGGAGTTGCTGCTGCCAAGGGCCGGATGTCCGGGCTAGTGGCCGAATGTCCGGTGGACACGGGCGGATGTCCGGGCTCTTGGATCGGGGACGAACACGATGAACTCCACGGAAAAAGGGCAACTCCGGGGCAAAATTCAGACGAATTGGTGGATGGAAATCGTGGGAGAGATGGGGAAACGCTAGATCCACTCGATGCAAAGCAGATCCATGGATCAAATCCAACAAAACTTCATCACACCAACAAATCACAATAAAATTTGGGGCTATTTTTGGTGGGGATTTTTGGATTTAGGACGAAAACAACAAAATAAAGCTAGAAAACACGGGCTAGGGGCTCTAGAAACATGATCAACGTGGCTCATGATACCAAGATGATGTAGGGAGGAACGCTAGGGGCCGATCTTTCAGGTTTGGAGAGGATCCTACGGGGAACACGAAGAACGCGCAGAAGAACACGAGAGGAATCACGAGGGGAAAACAAGAGAAACACTCAACCGACACGAAATTGATCACACAAGCGCTAGATCATCGACACACAAAGTAACACGAGATCCAAAGTCAACAAGGGACGATACAAGAGTAACCATTCTTCTCCGTGAGGAGGTCTTGATTGTCTTCTCCGGATGGAGGCCTTGAATCCAGATGGATCTTCTCCGAAGAGGTACGGTCCCTCACGAGGAGTAGATCCGGTACGGATGAGCAATGCTCTATCTCAAATGAGCTATCACAATGCTAACCCTAGAACGTAGGTGGAAGGGGAGTATATATAGTCTAAGGGGCGAAGGGGTACATGGGCCTCGGCCCAGAGGTGCTGCACGCAGGAAGGAGGAGGCCGGATGTCCGAGCATCGGGCCGGACGCCGGGCATTCGCGACGGGCCGGATGTCCGGGTTGACCGGCCGGATGTCCTGGCTGGTGGAGTTAGCCCTGTTGCTCTCTGGATGGACGGGGCCGGATGTCCGGGCAGGGGTCCGGATGTCCGGTGCTTCAGGAGACGCCGAATGTCCGGGGTGGCGGCCGGATGTCTGGGCTATGAAGGCATGCTTCTGTGCTTCCTGGAAGGCGTGTCCGGATGTCCGGGCCGGAGGCCGGATTTTCGGTGAGGCGGGCTGGATGTCCAGGCTGGACACCGGATGTCCGATTCCTGTAGCTTCTTGGGCAGAGTCCTGGCCATGTAGATCTCCAGGGGCCGGATATCCGGGGCCATGACCGGATGTCCGGTGCCTGGAGGCTGTTCTCACCTTCTTCCGTTGGTTCTCTTCTTCCGTGGACTTGGGGTCTTGACCATCTTCATGTACATACTCGAGAGGGTCCTCTTGGTACCTAATCATGCTCAACATTCCTGATTTAGGCAGTAACCATGTCTCAAGAGGATCATATGAGATATCACTAAGGAGAGAAGTCACCTCGGTCTCGAGAGCTCTAGCTCGTGCCCTAGTCATGGGTCTTCTTGGTGCTTGGTGAGATGATGGAAGGTCCATGGGGATGGCCGAAGGATGCTCCGCATCACTTCTGGATCCCAAGGTTTGCCGCGATCCTGAGACCAGCGAGGAGCCCCTCGTATTCTGCGGTGTTGTTTGTTGACCTCTCCCGGGGGAAGTGCATTTAGGTCAGGTACTTGAGGCGTTCTCCGGTGGGTGCAACGAGCAACACGCTGGCACCAGCACCTTGTAACGAGAAAGCCCCATCGAGGTACATAATCCAATAACTACTTGCCTCTTTGCCGGGAGGGTGGTTTCTTGAACTTCTTCGTCGAGCGTGGATGTCCATTCTGCTATGAATTCCACCAAGGCTCTGCTCTTGATCGTTGAGGTGCTCTTGAACTTAAGGTCAAAGCTTTAAAGCTCCATAGCCCACTCCACAATACTCTCGGTTGCATCTGGGTTATGGAAGATCTGTTGCAAAGGGAGGCGTGTGGCGACGGTGACTTCATGTGCTTGGAAGTAATGACGCAGCTTTCCCGAGGCCATAAGGAGGCCGAAATGCAATTTTTGCATCCCATAATACGTTGACCTAGCCCCCTGGAAGAGGGAGCTTTCAAAGTAGACTGGATGTTGCATCACCTTCTTCTACTTTACCTCGCTTACTTGTGCAGACACTACCTTGCCGGGATCGGATCCTGTCGGGGGACTCTCCCTTGCCGGGGCCAGATCCTGCCGGGTCCAGTTCTTCTCCTAAGGGCCTTGCTACTGCTGTCGCCTCTTCCTCAACTTCTCTCTGCGCCACTAGTGCAACACTAACCACATGATTTGTCACCGCCAAGTATAGCAGCAACTAGTATTGGTGTAGAGAAGAGGTATCTCTTCAAGTCCTGTAGTGCTGCCTCTGCCTACAAGGTCCATTTCATTGGACCCGCCCTTTTCGAAATCTTGAAAAAGGGGAGGGCACGCTTAGTGGACTTAGAGATGAACCTACTCAGGGCAGCTACGCAGCCAGCAAGACTTCGGACATCTTTGACCCGTCTTGGTGCCTAAATTTGCTCGATTGCTTTGATCTTGTCGGGATTTGCTTCGATCTCGCGTTGAGACACAAAGAAACCAAGAAGCTTGCTGGATGGAACACCGAACACGCACTTCTCTGGGTTGAGCTTGAGGTTGATCCTGCGCAAGTTTGCAAAAGATTCTTCCAAGTCATGCACGAGCGTAGCCTTGTACTTGGTTTTGACCACTATGTTATTCATGTAAGCTTCCATATTTCTATGGAGCTGGGGCTCAAAACCCATTTGGACTGCTCGAGCGAACGTTGAACCAGTGCTCTTCAACCCGAAAGGCATCCGTACAAAACAGTACATACCACATTGGGTGATGAACACGGTCTTCTCTTCATCTTCCTTTGTCATGAAGATCTGATGATACCCTAAGTAAGCATCAAGGAACGATAGCAGGTTGCACCCAGTAGTGGTGTCCACTATCTGATCGATACGCGGCAATGGGAAAGGATCCTTTGGACAGGCTTTATTGATATCACTATAGTCGATACATAGCCTCCACTTCCCATTTTCCTTACGTACTACAACCGGATTGGCCAACCATGTCGGGTGGAGAACTCCCTTGACCAAACCTGCCGCCTCCAACTTCCTGATATCCTCGACGATAAACTCTTGTCGCTCCAAAGCTTGCTTTCTGACCTTTTGCTTGATTGGCCGCGCATGGGGGCAGACAACAAGATGGTGCTCAATCACCTCCCTGGGAATGTCGGGGATGTCGGATGCTTGCCATGCAAACACGTCGACATTCGCCCGCAGGAAGGCGACGAGCACACTTTCCTATTTACTGTCGAGGGTGGAGCTTATGACGAAAGCTCCATGCGTGCCATCCTCCTTGACAGACACCTTCTTAGTTTCCAGTGGGGCCGCCTTGGACTTTTTGCTCTTGCCGATAGAGCTCTCTTGTACGTCTCCAGCGGAAACACAACACTCCGAGGAGGCGCATTTGTTGGAGAGGCTACAGGACGAGGCCTTACTAATCCTCTTCTCGGTAGCAGGAGCAGGTGCCTTGGCGGCAGATGCTGCAACCGCCCCTCGACAGAGCTGACCGGTGCAGACGAGCGCATCCTTCCTGTCGCAACTGACGGTGATGATGCTCATCGGGCCAGGCATCTTCAATTTGTTGTATGCATAGTGCACCGCCGCCATAAACTTGGCCAGCACAGGGCGGCCAAGGATCACGCTGTATGGTAACGGTATCTCAGCGACATCGAAAACGATCCTCTCCATCCTGTAGTTGAGGTCGCCTCCAAATGTAACTGGTAGCGTGACCTTTCCCTTGGGCTGACTCTTCCCCGGATTGATCCCTTGGAACGTGCCCATCTCCTCGAGATCCTCATCGGCGGTCTGCAGCCTCTTGACCATGTTGGGCGATATCAAGTTAAGGCCGGCCTCACCGTCAACTAACATCTTCGTCACCTTGAGGTTTCGTATTGTTGGGGATACCAACAACAGCAAACACCCGACAGTAGTGGTGTGATCGGGGTGATCCTCAGCATCGAAAATGATAGGCGTGTGGGACCACATCAACGGCTTCTGGCATCGACTATTGGTTCCATTGCATTAATCTCACACGCCCACTGTTTCAGTTGGCGGTGGGAAGAATGCAGCAAAGCAACTCAGTCGACACAAATGACTTCTGTCACCTTCTGGAACACATGTTCGGTGGATTCGTCATCATCATCATGATCGTCTTCGTCCTCCTTCTTGTCATGGCCACGGACAGGCCTCTCTTGTTGCTTTTCCTTGTTGCCGCGTCCCCCTTGGCCGTCGCGCTTCTTGTCGTACCCTTCATCTCCTCCTTGGCCCTTCTCCTTGTCTCGTATCTCGTACTCGGCCCTTTGCTCTCTATCAGTAGCTCCACTTGGCGGCAGTTCTGGAGGTCGTGGCCCTTGGTGCGGTGGATCTTGCAGTACTGGTTGTCGGATCCCTCTGACTTGTCGGCAGCCGCCATGGCCCGGCAGGCGTCGCACCCGGCAACCTCCTTGCCGGGGTCGTCAACCTTGGCCTTCTTAGCGGTGTCGGGGTCACCGGATTCCTCGACGGCAAGCACGGTCTTGCCCTTGCGCTTCCTATTATGCCGCCGGCCTTTCTTTGCCGGGGCAATGACGTCTTCGTCTTCAGATTCACTTCCCACATCGGCGTGTTCGCCGGGGTACTTCCTTCCTTCTTCTGCTCGGGCACATCTGTCAGCCAGAACGTACAGCTCGGCAACATCCCGACCTTGTGCATGGCCAACTCTCCAGGTATCTTTCGATTGCACATATTTTCTGGTGGAACGCGCTGATCACGGCGGCGGGATGAACATCAGGGATGTTGTACTGCACACGGCTAAACCTCTGTATGTACTTGCGCAAGGATTCATCGTATCTCTGAGGGATCACGTGCAAGTTACTTGCCTGTCCAGGAGCTATGTGGCCGCCCGTGAAGACACTAATGAACTCGTGGCACAGGTCAGACCAAGAAGCAATGGAATCTATCGGCAAATGCATCAACCATGACTTGACATTGGGCTTAAGTGCCAACGGGAAATAGTTGGCGAGTATCTTGTCATCTCATGCCCCGGCAGCTTGCATCGCAATAGTGTAAACACTCAGGAACTCAAACGGGTGAGTCTTGCCATCGTACTTCTCTGGGACCTCTGGTTTCAACGTGCGGGTGTTGGACCACTGGAATTGCAGCAGCTCGCGGGTGAATGCTGGACAAGTGATTGCATATGGCAAGTCGCTACCATCCCTCGGCGCAGGCCTGTACTCAGTGGGCCCAGCACGCCTATCAGACTGGTGATGTGCTTCCTGTCGCCGCTCGATAGTAGTCCAGGCGTCCTCCTTGAGGTGCTCTCGAAGAACTCACCGTTGGTCACGACGCGTCCGCGGGTCTGACGACGTCGTGGACACGTTGTCCCGGGCATCGCCCCGACAGGCTGACCGTGGCGGAGGGGGGTGCACCGTGGTTGCAGCGCCCTCGACTCTTCCACTGCCTGCATGCGTCGGTTCATCATTTTGGCGCCGTGAGGGGCTTGCTCCCCAGTGGCCATCCCTGTTGGCATGGCCAATAAGGCTTTGGATTGCAGGCCTCCACTCTTCTTGCTTCTCCGGGGCAGGAGGAAAGTGGAGGAGCTTCCGCTCGCGTGGGTGGCAGCGACAGGAGAGAGGAATGGGAGGAACTCGGACTTCTAATGATGTTAGAAGGAGTCCCATAACGATTCCACAGAGCGTGCTCTTTTCGCATGCATCATGGTGTGCATGTCGGCCCTGCGTCTCTTGAGAGTGACGCTAAGGGATCTTGTCATGGTGATGCCCGGGATCCTCAACATCGCGGCATGGTTCGTCGTGCATGAGCTGAGGAGAACGCGGTACGCGCGTTGGCGAGGTCAATCTTCTGCCCTTGGAGGTCCCCGCACCACCCTCAGGTGGCACAGCTCCATCCTTGGGCACGACGGTGCACCGACCTCCGTTGCCGGTGCGGAGGACGCCGGCGGCCTGACTTCTTGTATTCGGATGGTGTGGGCGATCTCGATCTCCTCCACCACCGGCGCCCTCCCCGTCGCCCATTCGTGCGGGTTCGGGCGGAGCGGCCTCGGACGGGCCGATCGCCACTGTCGTCTTCTTCTTCGGAGCCATGGCGATGAACGAGCTATTGTACTAACTACAGACCAGATTCTCACAACGAACTCCCCCTACCTGGCGTGCCAAAGATGTTGGGAAAATAGATCACCTATGGGGTCACAAGGATCCCTTCTACGTTTGGCGGGGGATTAGTTGCACGAAGAGCAGGTCGAGCCGTTAGCACACAGATGATTTTTATCTAGGTTCGGGCCGCAAAGATGCGAAATTCCCTAGTCCTGCTTTTTTATTGTTATATGTGTGTTCTTGACCTTTTGAACTAGCTATGGTGCGTGCTTTGTCCAAAAGTCTGAATCCTCTATCTATGCACCTCGAGCCTCCTTTTATACACAAAGGGGTTGCCACAGTGGCAAACAGGATGTGGCAGGCTATAGTGGTATGACCTTATCACTCGATTAACATAGGACAAGTGCATTTAACGCGCTGCCTATGTGTCCTGTCGCTTTATTGGGGATGGCAACAGAGGCCATCTCGTCCTTCGCCGCTCCTCCTCGCCTCGCCACGTGTCGCGGCCGACGAGGCGTGCAGTGCCACGCTGGCCAACCAACAGATGTGTTGGTGAAATGGTATGCTTCCACGAAGATCTGCATGCCACCACGCAGGCGCCTGCTTAGCTGGCGTGCCTATCGTCGTACTGGATTGGTGGTGAACTAGTGAAACCTTGCCGGGCGCGGGTCTTGCCGTGGCTCAGCGATCGTCCCCGGCAAGGCTTGCTGGGGGCCTTGGAGTCGTCCCCGACAAGGGTCTTGTCGGGGGTCTTTGCCTTCTGATCCCACGAGGATTCATGGGTTGCAAATCTTCGTGAGGGGCTGCATGCTACCAGGCATGTGCTCTCCAAATCTGGGTCTTAACGTTGTCGATGGTATCAGAGTTCTCAACCACAAGGGTGGTGGCCTTGCTAGTCTCTTCGCAGACCGCCCCGGCAAGGAGCTTGCCGGGGGGGCTTCGCAGGTCGCCTCGGCAAGGCTTGTTGCCGGGTGTGGCCCTGCTCGCCTCCTGCTGCCTGTTGCCTTGAGCGTCTGCTTTGATATTCTTTGCTCCCGCCTTGCCTTCTGTTGTCCTCCTCTGCTTTGCCAATCCCTATTGTAGGCATGGCTGCAACCGTCCGTGCACAAGTGAGAGGTACAGAAGTACCCACACTTTGTACACCGACAGACTGCGGTGGAGTGGGTGTTTTGGCGCCCACGGAGTACGAATGGGGAATGGAGGGAGAGAGGAAGGGGGAAACCATGTCTTCAGGGCTCGCTTGTCTCAAATGCGAGTAAATTTACAAACTTAGCCCCCGTTTAAAATTTCCTACATCACAACAATATTAGTCGGTTGGGGATAGGACGGTAATCTCGCATACACTGAATATTTCTCAATGGAGATTTCGGCTGAGGAGGGTTTGTTTTGGCACCCACCGTGTATGAATCAGGGAGGGAGATGAGAGGCGATTTCGGCCAAGGATAAACGGTGTTTTGGCACCCACCATGTATGAATCCGGGGAGGTGAGAGGCGGAGGCGGTTATGTCATATTTGAGTGAAATTACAAGCCTACCCCTATCGAAACCTATAGAAATCGGGCAAATAGGCTTTGTGTGTCGGGGATAGGCAGTAATTTCCATCTCGTAGATTTTGGTTTCGAGCGGTTACTGGGAGTTTCCCTGCTTTGTTCAAATTTTTGCAGAGAAAGAGTGCAGGTTTACCGTGCCAACTCAATTCGAATCCTGTTTGTATTCTTTTTCGGGCAGGATCCATTTTGTATTCGAATACTAATCTATATACATCATTTTATATATATACTTTCAAAAGCACAACACCCTTTATGCATCAATATGGTTTACAAATGGCATGATATCCGATTCATAAGGCTGGATCCATCTTAATTTGGATTTTCAAATATTTGAAACCACTTTATGCTAAAATCCAATGTATGCATTCCTCACTAACTGTGTTGTGGTGGGCGCACGGCAGATGCCAAAGGATGGCTAAAGAGAGGAGGAGGCTCGAGGGCACCGGTGGGCTTCAGAGGCGAGGTCGGCATGAGAGAGCGAGAGACGGAAGACATACCCAGGTTCGGGGCTCTCCAGATGGATAATACCCTGATACGTCTCCAACGTATCTATAATTTTTTATTGTTCCATGCTATTATATTACCTGTTTTGGATGTTTAATGGTCTTTAATATATACATTTACATTATTTTTGGGACTAACCTATTAACCGGAGGCCCAACCCAAATTGTTGTTTTCTTGCCTATTTCAGTGTTTCGGAGAAAAGGAATATCAAACGGAGTCCAAACGGAATGAAACCTTTGGGGGAGTTATTTTTGGAACAAACGCAATCCAGGAGACTTGGAGTAGACATCAGGGAAGCTCCGAGGAAGCCACGAGGGTCGAGGGCGCGCCCTACCCATTGGGCACGCCCACCACCCTCGTGGGCCCCTCGTGGCTCCCCTAGCTGACTTCTTTAGCCTATATATATCCGTATACCCCAAAAACTTCCAGGAGCACAATAGATAGGGAGTTCCACCACCGCAAGCCTCTGTAGCCAAAAAAACAATCGGGACGCTGTTCTGGCACCCTGCCGGAGGGGGGAACCATCACCGGTGGCCATCTTCATCATCTCGGCGCTCTCCATGACGAGGAGGGAGTAGTTCACCCTCGGGGCTGAGGGTATGTCCCAGTAGCTATGTGTTTGGTCTCACTCTCTCATGTTCTTGATTCGGCACGATCTTGATGTACCGCGAGCTTTGCTATTATAGTTGGATCTTATGATGTTTCTCCCCCTCTACTCTCTTGTAATGGATTGAGTTTTCGCTTTGAAGTTATCTTATCGGATCGAGTCTTTAAGGATTTGAGAACACTTGATGTATGTCTTGCATGTGCTGTGGTGACAATGGGATATTCACGTGATCTATTTGATGTATGTTTTGGTGATCAACTTGCGGGTTCACCTTGTGAACTTATGCATAGGGGTTGGCACATGTTTTCGTCTTGACTCTCTGGTAGAAACTTTGGGGCACTTTTTGAAGTTCTTTGTGTTGGTTGAATAGATGAATTTGAGATTGTGTGATGCATATCGTATAGTCATGCCCATGGATACTTGAGGTGACATTGGAGTATCTAGGTAATTAGGGTTTTGGTTGATTTATGTCTTAAGGTATTATTCTAGTACGAACTCTATGATAGATCTAACAGAAAGAATAGCTTCGTGTTATTTTACTATGGACTCTTGAATAGATCTATTAGAAAGGATAACTTTGAGGTGGTTTCGTACCCTACAATAATCTCTTCGTTTGTTCTCCGCTATTAGTGACTTTGGAGTGACTCTTTGTTGCATGTTGAGGGATAGTTATATGATCCAATTATGTTATTATTGTTGAGAGAACTTGCACTAGTGAAAGTATGAACCCTAGGCCTTGTTTCCTAGCATTGCAATACCGTTTACGCTCACTTTTACCACTTGTTACCTTGCTGTTTTTATATTTTCAGATTACAAATACTCATATCTACCATCCATATTGCACTTGTATCACCATCTCTTCGCCGAACTAGTGCACCTATACAATTTACCATTGTATTGGGTGTGTTGGGGACACAAGAGACTCTTTGTTATTTGGTTGCAGGGTTGTTTGAGAGAGACCATCTTCATCCTACGCCTCCCACGGATTGATAAACCTTTGTTCATCCACTTGAGGGAAATTTGCTACTGTCCTACAAACCTCTGCCCTTGAAGGCCCAACAACGTGTACAAGAAGAAGGTTGTGTAGTAGACATCAAGCTCTTTTTTGGCGCTGTTGCCGGGGAGGTGAGTGCTTGAAGGTATATCTTTAGATCTTGCAATCGAATCTTTTAGTTTCTTGCTTTATCACTAGTTTAGTCTATAAAAGAAAACTACAAAAAAATGGAATTGAGTTTGCCTCATACGCTTCATCTTTTTAGTATCTTTCGTGAGAATGATGGAAAGGAAAATTGTGCTCAAATGCTAGAAGAAGAAGTCTATAAAATTTTTGTCACTAAATCTTTGAATGAGGAGCATGATTGCAATGTTGTTAGTATGAACTCTTTGAATATCCATGGTACTAATGATGATTGCACTAGTCATGATGAAAATTTCTCTTATAAGCATGTCAATTTTTGTGGAGTGCATAGGGTTTGCAAGTACACACCAAATAGGGAAGATATATTTTGCAAGAGGCATAAGTATTTAGAAACTAAATGGTTGCAAGAAAGGCTAGATGCTTGTACTAAAAATTTATAATTTCTTTGCCATCCTTGTGAACTTTGCAATGAACGTGATCATTTAAATCCCCAATGCAAATTGTTTCATGATCGTATCGTGTCCAAAAGTTGTGATGACTTGATTTCCCTTGCACATCATAATGAACTTAGTTTGCTTTTGGGTTATGAAGAAATAAAATGTTAACTAAAGATATGCCTGAATTTGTCCTTGATAAAGCTCTTGATTTTGATCTAGAAGAAATTTTTATGTATTGTGCGGTGAATTGCATTGAAAACCCTTATGTTGCCAATTACATAAAGGAAAGAAAGCAAATGGAAGATGAACATAATACCAATGAAAGGGAAGAGACTTCCCAATATCCTCCTAGTATTTCTTATGATGAATCAGGTAACAAGGAGGAGCTTTCTATTCAAGCAATCTCATTAATAAGGAGCTCAAAAAAGAGGGTTAAACCCACACATGATGTGAAGAATAAAAAGAAAAGACGGAGAAGCAAAGGTAGAAAGGTATCCCTCCCAAATGATGTTGCTCCTATTACTCATTGTGAAGATGATAATTGCTATACTATTGGTGCTATCCACACTATTAATGATGAGAGTGATTATGCTTATGATAGGAAAAGGCCCAAGCTTGGGGATGCTATGTTTGATGAGAATGACATGTTTGAGAATATATTTTCTGCAACTAATGCTTTTCCCAAGCCTTGGGATGCTATGTTTAATGAAGATGATATTTTTAGCCTCCCAAGTTTTGATGTGCAAATTTATTATGATGATAGCCTGCCTCCTATTTATGATGGTTATATTGATGAAAGTGGGTCTAGAAGAGTGTCATCTTTAGGAAGTAATGATCCCACTATTTTGGAGGGTGTTGAATCTTATAATATTTATGAAAGTGGATTTGGATAGGTCATGACTTTATTTAGTGATGAATCCACTATTTTGGAAGAGGTTTCAATTGATTATGATGAGAACAAAGTTGCTACTTATGATGATTATTGTGATGAAACTGACGCTATAAAAAGTAGTGATGATTATATTTATAAAACTTGTCATGATTATGATTACCCTTTTTCTGAACTTTACTCTTTTAATATGGAAACAATTTATAGTATTCGAGTCTCTTATGATACTCCCACTATTCCGAATGAGAAGAATTTTGCTTATGTGGAGAGTAATAAAAATTCTATGCTTGTAGATCACGAAAAGAATGCTTTATGTGACGTTTATATTGTTGAATTCATTCATGATGCTACTGAAAATTATTATGAGGGAGGAACATATGCTTGTAGGAATTGCAATAATATCAAGTTTCCTCTCGATGTGCTTAAAATCTTGAAGTTATGCTTGTTTTGCCTTCCTATGCTAGTTGATTATTGTTCCCATAAGTTGTTTGCTCACAATATCCCTATGCACAGGAAGTGGGTTAGACTTTAATGTGCTAGTCATATTCTTCATGATGCTCTCTTTATGTTTCAATTCTTATCTTTTGTGTGAGCATCATTGAAATCATCATGCCTAGCTAGGGGCGTTAAACGTTAGCGCTTGTTGGTAGGCAACCCAAATTTATTTTTTGTTCTTTGCTTTTTGTTCCTGTTTAGTAATAAATAATTCATCTAGCCTCTGTTTAGATGTTTTATGTTTTAATTAGTGTTTGTGCCAAGTACAACCTATAGGATAACCTACGGTGATAGTTAATTTGATCTTGCTGAAAAACAGAAACCTTTGTGCGCACGAGAATAATTTTAATAAATCACAAAAACGTGCTTTTTAGTTGATTCTTTTTTGTAGTAGATCAATAGACAAATTTTATAGGACTTACTATTTTGTTAGGATTTTTAGAGTTCCTGAAGTATTCAAAAGTTACAGATTGCTACAGACTGTTCTGTTTTTTTACATATTCTGTTTTTCGTGTGTTGTTTGCTTATTTTGATGAATCTATGGCTAGTATCGGGGAGTATGAACCATAGAAAAGTTGGAATACATTAGGTTTAACACCAATATAAATAAATAATGAGTTCATTACTGTCACGCCCAATATGCGATACTATCCTAAAGAGACTCGAAGGTCCCACCAAGGATAGAACCGCATATTGAAACGCTTTTGCAAGGTGGATATCATTACATCAACATTACATAATAGATGGGGATACATACAAGAGGCACACAATGCCACACGAATACAACATCACAATACATAAGAGCAACATCCGACTATGGATGAAACACAAACATAAACTCAAACGACATCCACCCTGCTAGCCCAGGCTGCCGACCTGGAACCTATCCCCAAAACAAGCAACATCGCTCTCGCGTCATGATCATCACATAACATGTACCTGCAACTATTGTTGTAGTAATCTGTGAGCCACGAGGACTCAGCAATCCCATTACCATGGGTATCAAGACTAGCAAAGCTTAATGGGAAAGGAAGGGGTAAAGTGGTGAGGTTGCAGCAGCGGCTAAGCATGATATGGTGGCTAACATAAGCAAATAAGAGCGAGAAGAGAAGCAATGGAACGGGCTTCAACTAGTAATGATCAAGAGGTGATCCTGAACTCCTACTTACGTAAAACATAACACACAAATCGTGTTCACTTCCCGGACTCCGCCGAGAAGAGACCATCACGGCTACACATGCGGTTGATGCGTTTTAATTCGGATCTGGTGTCAAGTTATCTACAACCGGACATTAACAAATTCCCATCTGCCACATAACCGCGGCATGGCTTTCGAAAGATAATACCCTGCAGGGGTGTCCCAACTTAGCCCATGATAAGCTCTCGCGATCAACGAAGGATATACCTTCTCCCAGGCAGACCCGATCAGTCTCGGAATCCCGGTTTACAAGACATTTTGACAATGGTAAAACAAGACCAGCAAAGCCGCCCGAATGTGCCGACAAATCCTGATAGGAGCTGCACATATCTCGTTCTCAGGGCACACCGGATTGTCCAAACTTCCGGTAGGCGAGCCCAGAGTTGCCCCTGGTGGCCACCGGTGGCTGACGGTTTGGACCAACACTCTCGACGAGCACTGGCCCGGGGGGGGGGTAAAAATAAGATGACCCTCGAGAGCGCGACTCCCAAGGGAAAAAGGGCTAAGTGAGGCAAATGGTAAAACCAAGGTTTGGCCTTCCTGGAGGAGTTTTATTCAAAGCGAACTGTCAAGGGGGTCCCATAAATCACCCGACCGCGTAAGGAACGCAATATCCAGGAACATAACACCGGTATGACGGAAACTAGGGCGGCAAGAGTGCAACAAAACACCAGGCATAAGGCCGAGCCTTCCACCCTTTACCAAGTATATAGATGTATTAATTAAATAAGAGATATTGTGATATCCCAACATAACCCTGTCCACCATGGAGCAATCTTCAACTTCACCTGCAGCTAACAACGCTATAAGAGGGGCTGAGCAAGGTGGTAACGTAGCCAAACAATGGTTTGCTAGGAAGGGTGTCAAAGGTTAGAGGTTCATGGCAATTTGGGAGGCTTGAAGAGCAAATGATAGGTAAAGCAGCATAGCGATAGAACGAAGCAACTAGCATAGCAATGATAGTAGTGAGATCCAGGGTAGCGGTCATCTTGCCTGAAATCCCGCAAGGAAGAAGAACGAGTCCATGAAGAAGATGAAGCCACGAAGACTAACCACACGTAGACGAATGCATCCTCACGATCGCAACGAAACAGGAACTATCGAGAAGAAGCACACAACATAGTAGACACACCACACATGACAAGGCATGATGCTCAACCAAGTATGATGCATGACAAGGCTACAAGGAGCTACTCATGGCAAGAGAGGATGCATACAAGAATAACACATCAAAGCAAGTTCAAATGAGGCCGGGAACAACATATAACAATTCCGGCAAGTCCTCATATGCAAATTTCGAAGTTGGTCCAGATCTGAATAAACATTATGTTCAAGTTATTAAACAGCAAGTTAAGATGCACCAAGATGATCTACACAAGATTCTAGTCAAGTTACATATAAAGTTCATTAGATTCGGAGCTACGACCTAGAAGATATGAGCGAAACAAGTTAAACATGGCATTGATGCAAAATGCACCCAAACCTCAAGCAAACACACCAAAACAAGGATGCAACATGGTAATATGAAACAACATGCAAAATCAAGCAAGTTTCATATAGAGTACACTCAAAACGGAGCAACGGTTCAACTCATACACTCTATACAAGTTATAGCAACAATCTGTCCAAAACAGCAACAAGGCATATTGCAAGCACCAAAACAACATGCTACAGCACCTCAACATAATAACAGAAGGCATGGGCATGAAGTACAGGTAAAGCATGACAAAACATGAACACTGAGCTATCTCCAGAAATCACTAGAACATGCTCAAACACACATTGTAAGATTGCAAATAATAACAGTTTCAGACTTTGCAGAAATAACATCAGGTTGCAATGTTTAGAGCTATCAAAAACCATGTTACAGGAACTTAACATGGCAAACAAAGGAATGGTATGAATCTACTGCCAGGACCCCGACTCGATGTCACATCGATCTAGCCGGTAACACCTCATATCACTTTGCGGCCTCACGCACGGTATCCCCACGGGTGTCGCCTTACCTTTGCCCGGGACCGTTTGCGCCTTTTGGCTCACGTATATGATAGTGTCGCTAGTATCCATATGATAAGGAGCCCGGGCTGACATGACTAGTCGTAAACCCAAAGTGGCACAGACTTACAGGGACAGGCATCCATGACCCAGCTTCGAACGTGTCGGTCATCAGCAAGTGGGTCCGGGCTGTAGCACTGGGCTAGCAGGACTCCGGTAAACCGGGCTGTAGCGGGCTAACAAGACTCCGGTACTCAATGCGTGACATTTCCCCGAAGGGACATACACAGGAACGAAGAAGGACACATGCCGGCCAGCCTAAGTGTTCCAGAGCAGTAGCAAGCTACCATGGCTCAGCGGTAACACTAGGAGACATTTCCCGGTAAGAGAGGCTACTAAAGATAAACAACTAGATAGTCAGATCCCACACATACCAAGCATTTCAATCATACACACAATATGCTCGATATGTGCAAATACAACGAAGCATCACAACATGACTCTACGACACAAGTACTTTATTTAAGGCTCAGGGAGCCATACATAACATACACAAAGGTACGGGTCTCACGACCCAACATACAAGTCATACAGTCATACAAACCAGCAGCGGAAGTAACTTGTCTGAGTACAGACAATTAGTAAAATAAAAGAGGCTTGGAAAGCCTACTATACTACGTGGTCCGTCACAAGCTCAGGGTCACCACCTGGGTCTTTAGCCTACTCGTTGATGTCAACGTCTACATAGAACCCATCAGAAGGGGTTGCAGCGTCTTCTGTAAAAATGTAGATTATAGCAACATGAGTACAAAGGTACTCAGCAAGACTTACAATAGATCCTACATACATGCATATTATCAAGAAGGGTTGGTGGGGTTATTGCAGCAAGCCAGCTTTGACTGTTGGCTAGGCTATCCTACGATACTCCAACTTGAAATGGTTTTGCGCACACGAGTCCACTACTCACCACTTCAATACACTACCGAGGATCCACCTCCGTCTTCCTACGGAAGAGCCATCCTCGGCACTCACACTTATCTTGAGGCTTTTAGTAGTTTCCATTTACTTGTCTATGAACTGTATAGGCAACCAAGTAGTCCTTTACCGCGGACGCGGCTATTCGAATAGATCATGTTAACCCTGCAGGGGTGTACTTCTTCATACACGCTCTCACCACTTACCGTCGTTTACACGACATGTACTCGGCAACCTTCAAGCGGAAGCCCAACGTGGGTGTCGGCCACGACCTACCTAATCACCTAAGCCTCCAGTCCAGGTTTATCGCCTATCCAGGTTCCATCCGCAGGGAGTCCGGCCGAGGTTTCCCATATGGCCCCGAACGATGTGAACAGGGTTCTCGAGATACCTAACAGGTATTCGGTACACCCGGCCACGTACCTACCGCATCACAGCCCACCCCTACGGTCAGCGCTGTCCACGGCCTCCAGTAGGCTACAAACACCAGAAACTACTTGCAACTCCTGGACGGAGAACTAGGGTGAACAAGAAGCCGAGAGGGTCCATTGGTTTCGGGCCCAATGCATGGTAGTAGCTGATTCTTAAATCACACATACAGATCTCAGTGCTTAAGGTTGGCTTCAATGAAACAACCCACCATGTACTCCTACATGGCCTCTCATCGATACCTTTACCAAATCGTGTTCACCACACCACTCCCATTACCGACATAATCATTTCACTGTAGCCCATCACCCAGATGAACCAGACCTGACACGACTATAGGCATAGCAGGCATAGCAAGGTAGGGACAACACATACATATGGCTCAATCAACTCCTACACATGCTAGTGGGTTTCATCTAGTTACTGTGGCAATGGGTTCAACTACCGTAGCACACAGCAGTTTGAAGCGCGTTGTCTTAATGCAGTAAAAGAGAGCAGGAGCGAGAACATGGGATTGTATCGATATGATCAAATGGTTGGTTGCTTGCCTGATGGTTCGATGCACTGATACGGTTCTTCGTTAGGGTAATCACGGTACTCCTCGGAGGCAGAACCTGTCGCAAAGGACACCGATACACAACCATCACCAAACAATGTGCAACAATATGATGCATGCATGAAACATGGCAAAATGAGTGTGTTGGGCTAATGCAACTAAAACCAGAAGGGTTTGAACAAATTTGAATCAAAGATTCAAATTTCAAACTCAAACATGGCCTTTTAAAGTGCTTTTCCTTGTTCTGCTTAAAACATCAATTTAACTTGTTTGATCATGCATGAAAATGGTACAGATGGATAGATTGGATTTTTCTGATCATTTTTCATATATAATTTGTCCAATTTGGAGTTACAGAATAAAAGTTATGAATTTTTGAAGTTTAAATAATATTCTGGAATTTCCTGATTTAAATTAAATCCAGAAATATAAATATTGCGCCAGCATGACGTCAGCATGACGTCAGTGGTCAACTGCGGCTGGCTGGGGTCAAACCTGACGTGTGGGGTCCACACGTCAGTGATAGGGGGGTTTAACAGGGTTAAATTACTCCTAATTAGGGATTAATGGCGCTGGGGCCCACTGGTCAGTGTCAGGGGGGTTAACTAACAGTGGTTAGCGCTAATCCTAATTAGCTACAGGGCTGGGCCCACCTGTCAGGGACTCAGGGGGGGTCCTGCCGTGGTCAAGGTGGGTCAAACCCACCGGCGACATGACGCCGGCGAGGCCCGAGACGGCGGCGCGATGCGGAAACGCGCTACAGGGCACGGGCGAGGCCGTGCTTGGGCTCGTTGGAGAGCCCTTGCTCCCGCGCGTCGAACGGTGGTGGTGGCCGAGCCTGGGGTGGCCGGTACCGTCGACGGCGAGCTCGTGAGCGGCGGCCGGAGTTCGGGTGCGGTCGGAATCGACGTTGCAGGGCGTTAGGGGAGGCGTTGGTGCGTGCTACATGCTCCTGGTGAGGTGTGGAGCACGATGGTGTGCTCGGCTTCGAGCTACAACGGCTCCAGCCACGGCGGCGACGAGGCACGGCGGCGGCGAGCTTCGGAGCTCAAGGGGGCGGCAGCTACAAGAGGCTAGGGACGACGGGGCAAGGGGGAATCGAGTCAGTGGCTCACCGCGGAGCTGCAGGGATGGTTAGCGGGCTCGGGGACGACCGGTAGCTCCCGATTCGACGGCGACGGTCTCCGGTGGCCGAGGAGGGGAACGGCGACGTGGGCGGCGATGCAGGGCTTCCGGAGGCCCGTGGAGCGGTGGGGAGGAAGAGGGGGTCGAGGCGGAGCCTCTGGGCTAGTCGGGGGAGTGAGGGTGGCCGGTGTCGGCTGCTATGGTGAACGGCGGCGACGGTGGTGTTCGGCCGTGTGAGAGAGAGAGCGAGGGAGAGGAGGGAAGAACCGCGGGAGAGTGAGAGAGAGCAGGGGGGAGGGCGTGGCGTCGTCCGGGGCATCGAGCGAGAAGGGGAGGGCAGGCAGGCAGGCGAGCAGGTGGCGTGGCGCGGTGGCGCGCGCGCGCGCCGGCCACACTCCCCTCCCTCTGTCGAGGACGAAGACGACAGAGGAGGGAGGCGGGCTGGGCCGCCTGCTGGCTGGGCCGGCCAGCTGGCTGGGCTGCACAGGGAGGAGCCCAGGTAAGCTCCTCCTTTTATTTATTTTTCTTTTTCTAAATTCTGACATTTGTTTTGACTTAAATAATATATTAAATCATTTATTTACCTTATGCCAAATTTTGCAAGAGCTAGATATATTATTCCAGAGCTCCTTTATAAATGGCATAATATTTGGACATATATTAATATATATAAATAATATATTTCCAATGCAAATAATTATGAATTAATTCCAAATGCCCAAAATAAATACCTATGAGCTCTTAAAAATATTGGTTTGATTTTTATCTCTGTCCAATATTTTCAGAGAGCAACATGAGCATTTTCTTGGACCTTTTTGGAGAAATTTTTATTTGGATCATTTTCAAAAATGATTCTGAGGGTTTCACAAATCCCCATTTCAAGTTTCTGATGAAAGAGTAGACATGATGCAACACTCTAATGCATGACTAGCTAGGGTGTGACAACTCACCCCCACTCAAAAGAATCTCGTCCCGAGATTTGGGTTCCTCCGGGAAGAAGGCGGGATATTCAAGTCGAAGACGATCCTCCCTTTCCCAGGTTGCTTCATCCTCAGAATGGTGCGACCATTGAACTTTGAGAAACTTCATATTATGACGTCGGGTGGTACGTTCGGCCTGATCGAGGATACGAACGGGGTACTCTCGATATGTAAGATTATCTTGGAGATCAAGTGTTTCGTGGTCCACTTCACGGATAGGATCCGAGAAGCAACGCCTGAGTTGAGAAACGTGGAAGACATCGTGGACTCTGGAGAGATGCGGAGGTAGTTCCAACTGGTAGGCAACTTCTCCTCGTTTGGCGAGAATGCGAAAAGGTCCAATGTAACGAGGAGCCAATTTGCCTTTGATACCGAAACGATGGGTTCCCTTCAGAGGGGTGACCCGAAGATAAACCTTCTCGTCAACCTCGAAAGTCATAGCCTTATGTTTTCGGTCATATTGACTCTTTTGACGAGATTGGGCTGTTTTCAATTTTTCACGAACGATACGAACTTGTTCTTCTGCTTCCTGAATCATATCCGGGCCAAAGAATTGTCTTTCCCCGGTCTCTGACCAGTTAAGGGTGTTCGACACCGTCGTCCATAGAGAACTTCAAAAGGGGCTTTACCCAAGCTAGATTGATAGCTGTTGTTGTAAGCGAATTCGGCAAATGGAAGGCACTTCTCCCAGTCCATTCCGAATGAGATAACAGAGGCTCGAAGCATGTCTTCTAGAATCTGGTTGACGCGTTCCACTTGACACTCGACTAAGGGTGGAAGCGGTGCTGAAGGAGAGACGGGTTCCCATAGCATTTTGGAAACTTTCCCAAAATCGAGAGGTGAAAAGACTTCCTCGATCCGAGTTAATTTCCAAAGGAACACCATGGAGAGACACTATACGGGAGATGTATAAGTCTGCCAGCTGGCTAGCGGTTATACTCTCACGAACAGGTAAGAAATGGGCTACTTTGGAAAGACGATCGACTACGACGAAAATAGCATTATTCCCTCTCTTGGTCCTGGGAAAACCGGTAATGAAATCCATACCAACTTTATCCCATTTCCATTCAGGAATAGCTAAGGGTTGAAGGGTGCCAGCAGGCCGTTGATGCTCTGCTTTTACACGACGACAGACGTCGCAATTAGCAATATACTGAGCAATTTCTCTCTTTATCCTAGTCCACCCAGAACCTCTGGCGTAGGTCCTGATACATCTTAGTACTACCGGGATGAATGGTGAGAGGAGATTCATGAGCTTCCTTAAGGATCAATCGCCTCAGGTTTCGCACTTTGGGAACCACCAGTCGATTCCCGAAGTATACGACCCCTTGATCATTAATGGAGAAACAATTCGCAACTCCCTTCTGGATGTTTCTCTTGATGCGGGAAATTCCCGGATCTACCTTCTTTGCTTTGATAATCTGATCCGTAAGGGTAGGTTTTGCCACCAAGGTGGAAAGAAAACCTTGAGGAACAATGTGAAGGTTAAGCTTCCGAAATTCCTCATGGAGAAGCGGTTGACTTTGTTGTAACATCAGGTTGTTACAATAAGATTTACGACTTAGCGCATCAGCCATGACGTTGGCTTTCCCTGGGGTGTAGGTTATTCCTAAGTCGAAGTCTGTGATCAACTCAACCCAACGTCTTTGCCTGAGATTCAGATCCGGTTGGGTGAAGATGTACTTCAGACTTTGGTGATCAGTAAATATTTCGCAACGATTACCGAGGAGGTAATGTCACCAGGTTTTAAGTGCATAGACTACAGCTGCAAGCTCTAGATCATGAGTAGGATAATTCTCCTCATGTGGGTGCAATTCCCGTGAAGCGTAGGCGATTACGTGTCGATCTTGCATCAGAATGCAACCTAGTCCTTGTCGCGAGGCGTCGCAGTAGATAACAAAGTCCTTGGAGAAGTCTGGCGGTACCAGTACGGGAGCAGAGGTCAGGCGTCTTTTCAGTTCCTGAAAGCTGTGCTCACACTGTAGAGTCCATTCGAACTTCTTATCTTTCTTGAGGAGTTCGGTTAGAGGTTTAGCAACCTTGGAGAAGTTCTCGACAAAGCGACGACAATAGCTCGCTAAGCCTAGAAAACTCCGAACTTGCTTGACCGATTCGGGTGGAGTCCAATTAAGGACGGCTTGAACTCGCTCAGGGTTAACAGCAATACCTTTACCAGATATTACATGACCCAGATAGGTCACTTCTGACAACCAGAATTCACATTTAGAAAATTTGGCATAAAGGCGATGCTCTCGAAGTTTCTTCAACACTAGCCTTAGATGTTCGGCATGTTCCTCCTCGTTCTTGGAGTAGATGAGTATATCATCGAGGTAAACAACGACGAATTTATCCAAATACTCCATGAAGATTGAGTTCATTAACCGAGAAAAAGTGGCTGGAGCGTTGGTTAAACCGAAGGACATGACGGTGTACTCGTATTGGCCATAACGAGTAACAAAGGCCGTTTTAGGAATGTCCCCGTTTCTGATTTTGATTTGATGGTAGCCCAACCTCAAATCCATCTTGGAGAAGATTGAGGATCCAGCGAGCTGATCATACAGATCGTTGATCCTGGGAAGTGGATATTTTTCTTGATTGTGACCAAATTGACAGGTCGGTAATCTACAACCATCCGGTCCGTACCATCCTTCTTCTTGACGAATAGGACGGGGCAAGCCCACGGAGAAGAGCTAGGTCGGATGAAACCCTTTTTCAAGGACTCATCGAGTTGTTTCTTAAGCTCGGCTAGTTCTAGTGGTGCCATCTTATAAGGTCTTCTAGCAATCGGAACGGTTCCCGGAATGAGGTCTATTACGAACTCAACATCCCTGTCAGGTGGAACACCTGGAAATTCCTCTGGAAAGACATCCGGGAAATCACGGACTACCGGAATGTCCTCAAGGTCTGGCAAAGGGCTGGCGTTAAGAGAATATAATTGTCGCTTTGCTATTCGGGTCAAGACATTGACTATCTTGCCCGAAGGATGGGTGAGTCGAACAGTCCTAGAGAAGCAATCAATTTTGGCTTGATGAGCCGACATCCAGTCCATACCCAGAATGATATTAATATCTGAAGATTTAAGGGCTATCAAAGATGCGAGGAAAACAAGTCTGTCGACTTGGATTTCATTTCCATAACTTACCCTAGAGGTCTGCCATCTAGAACCAGGAGTAGAAATTTCCATAGTGGATGGCATGTCACAGAATGCAACGTTATGCAAACGAGCATAATTTTCGGATATAAAAGAATGAGAGGCTCCTGTATCGAAAAGAACAGATGCCGGGTGGCAATTAACAAGAAGCGTACCGAGAACGACGTTGGGATCCTCTTGAGCTTCTTCGGCAGAGATACAGTTGACATGGCCACGTGAAGCGGTGACCGGCTTGGCGTGGAATATTTTTCCTGTCGGCTTGCCACGGCCAACAGCTTTAGCAGACTGGTTGGGGTTGGTCTGGGGACACTCACGCATATAGTGACCAGATTCCCCATACTTGAAACAAGTCACGGAACTGGTACGTGGAGGAGCATTGTTAGTTGGACCTCCATAGGGCTTGGCTGGAGCAGACTGTTGAACCGGGCGAGGCGCCTGGAAAGGTGGCCTCGGTGTGAACCTGGGTGGCAGGGCGGTGTTGGGTACCCACACGCGGCGCTTCTGAGGACCAGCACCGGATGAGGAACCCATATCACGGCCATGCTTGCGTGTTGCGTCATAATCAGTCTGACCAGTTTCAGCACTGATGGCCTTGTTGACAAGTTTCTGAAAAGATGTGCACTCATGCAGACGGAGGTCGCGGCGAAGCTCAGGACTAAGCCCCTTACGGAACCTTGCTTGCTTCTTGGCATCAGTAGACACTTCCTCAGTTGCATACCGTGCGAGATTACCAAACTCCCTGTTGTAAGCATCCACAGAAAGTCGGCCTTGGGTGAAACTGCAAAATTCTTCACGTTTACGGTCCATGAGACCCTCCGGAATGTGATGTTCACGGAAAGCCTTGCTGAATTCAGCCCAAGTAGTGACATGGCCCGCCAGGCGCATAGCTCCATAATTCTCCCACCATAGACTGGCGGGGCCTTCAAGATGATATGCAGCAAAGGTGACCTTGTCAGCCTCCGCTACCAGCGCGGAACGCAGTTTGTGAGCGATACTGCGAAGCCAGTCATCAGCGTCGAGAGGCTCGACGGAGTGGTGGAACGTGGGTGGATGCAATTTGATAAAATCACTGAGTGACACCAAATTAGTCCTCTGATGGTGTGCCGTGTTCTGTTCAATACGCTCCAACAAACGGTTGGTCTCCCGCTTGTTTCTCTCAGCCTCCATCATAACCTCGGCTAGGGAAGGAGGATGGGGCAGATTTGCATCCCTGACTTCACTGCCTTCGGCCTGCTCTTGAGGAGCAGGGTTAGTGCGCGTGTTGACCATCCTAGGTAAACAAGACAATGATTTAGTCAGGATGATAAAATTCCGACATAGGATATAAAATGTAAGGAATAACTCGAAATGCAAGATGATCATCCGTATGACATGGTAGATACAGAAACTGCTTCTTTATTCCATCGTCATACACACCATACAGGGTTTAGTACAAGACCAAACAAAGTACTATTACGGTGAAAAGAGGATTACATCTCATCGGAGGCATTCCAAGCTCCTATACATTATTTTTCTACACCTCCGAAAAGAGTACAAACTAGGTCATAACCCACGAGTCACGCGGGACGATAGACGACACAGCTAGTGCGAACTAGTGATACTACCACTAACTCAGACCGATCCGTAGTAGTCCTCGTAGAAGTCACCTCCATAGCCTGGAAGCTCAACATGATCATCCGGAAACAGACGATCTCGCTGAGCTTGTGGACCATAGGGGCTAGGATGAGGTCTTGGACCAACAGACGGTGGCCTGCGGGGACCGCGAGGTGGGGTGATGCCTCCTACATCACGCCAACCCATCACGTCTGGCAGAGCAGATCTCACAGGATAGAGATCACGCATATCTGAAAATCTAGCTTGCACCGCCGGTGCGAACCGAGTCAAAGTGGCCCAGTGGTCAGCACGGGTATTGAAGAGCTCTAACCTTAAGGCCTGATTTTCACGGTCCTTATCCTCGAGCATCTCAGCAGTGGTGCGAGTCCGTGAATCCTCCTGAGTGGGGTCAGCATAGATAGCCTGGAGATACCCTTGTGCTCCCGGAAGTGATCCTAGCATATACCGGAAATCAGAGTCCCGAAATAGTCAAGATCTGACTCGCATGATGGTCATCATAGAGTAGGCGGCGTCCTGCACAGCCATCTCAATGGTAACCCCGAGTCCATAGGAGCAGTGAAGGGGCTTGGTGGATCCCGGATAAGATGGAAATATCCTGACAGTGCAGAGATACTGGCTTTGATTGAAGTCCCGAAATTGCTCTTCGACCGTGTACTCAGGATACCAGCGGTATCCAGCCTCAGTCATTACCCTGACCAACTTAGCAGTATGGCCGGGTACATCTAGGCATCGAGTCAGGCGAACCACTTGATTGAGGTCGCGAGTGGCCATCTGAAAGCACAATCATAATGCAAAGGCATTAGAACTTCTAGCAAAATTTCAGCAGCATAACAGCTGTAAATGCTCAAGAAGGATTTTGAGACATTTGACAAAGGATTACATACACACTCAACATCATCATATCAAAGTTCTGAGACCATCCTAGCAACATAATATGGTAGAAGAACTGAACTAGGCTTGTATCCATCATACCTATAAGGTACTACTGATTAGTAACACGTGATCCTGATAGAGAGAATAGATCCTAATTCCTTAACCCCCGGTGGAAGAATGGACTGACTCAGATCAGAATGTCATTAGATAAAGGAGTAAAAAGAGCCTTACGTTCCAACCCACAAACAATTCCCCTACATATAACTAAAGAATTTCTAGCCTCAACATCGACCAGTTTGGCTTGGAGAACCTACAGGCAGTCCGGCTCTGATGCCAACGCTGTCAGGACCCCGACTCGATGTCACATCGATCTAGCCGGTAACACCTCATATCACTTTGCGGCCTCACGCACGGTATCCCCACGGGTGTCTCCTTACCATTGCCCGGGACCGTTTGCGCCTTTTGGCTCACGTATATGATAGTGTCGCTAGTATCCATATGATAAGGAGCCCGGGCTGACATGACTAGTCGTAAACCCAAAGTGGCACAGACTTACAGGGACAGGCATCCATGACCCAGCTTCGAACGTGTCGGTCATCAGCAAGTGGGTCCGGGCTGTAGCACTGGGCTAGCAGGACTCCGGTAAACCGGGCTGTAGCGGGCTAACAGGACTCCGGTACTCAATGCGTGACATTTCCCCGAAGGGACAGACACAGGAACGAAGAAGGACACATGCCGGCCAGCCTAAGTGTTCCATAGCAGTAGCAAGCTACCATGGCTCAGCGGTAACACTAGGAGACATTTCCCCGTAAGAGAGGCTACTAAAGATAAACAACTAGATAGTCAGATCCCACACATACCAAGCATTTCAATCATACACACAATATGCTCGATATGTGCAAATACAACGAAGCATCACAACATGACTCTACGACACAAGTACTTTATTTAAGGCTCAGGGAGCCATACATAACATACACAAAGGTACGGGTCTCACGACCCAACATACAAGTCATACAGTCATACAAACCAGCAGCGGAAGTAACTTGTCTGAGTACAGACAATTAGTAAAATAAAAGAGGCTTGGAAAGCCTACTATACTACGTGGTCCATCACAAGCTCAGGGTCACCACCTGGGTCTTTAGCCTACTCGTTGATGTCAACGTCTACATAGAACCCATCAGAAGGGGTTGCAGCGTCTTCTGTAAAAATGTAGATTATAGCAACATGAGTACAAAGGTACTCAGCAAGACATACATCAGATCCTACATACATGCATATTATCAAGAAGGGTTGGTGGGGTTATTGCAGCAAGCCAGCTTTGACTGTTGGCTAGGCTATCCTACGATACTCCAACTTGAAATGGTTTTGCGCACACGAGTCCACTACTCACCACTTCAATACACTACCGAGGATCCACCTCCGTCTTCCTACGGAAGAGCCATCCTCGGCACTCACACTTATCTTGAGGCTTTTAGTAGTTTCCATTTACTTGTCTATGAACTGTATAGGAAACCAAGTAGTCCTTTACCGCGGACGCGGCTATTCGAATAGATCATGTTAACCCTGCAGGGGTGTACTTCTTCATACACGCTCTCACCACTTACCGTCGTTTACACGACATGTACTCGGCAACCTTCAAGCGGAAGCCCAACGTGGGTGTCGGCCACGACCT
The DNA here is from genome assembly GCF_018294505.1 of Triticum aestivum. NCBI lineage: Eukaryota > Viridiplantae > Streptophyta > Magnoliopsida > Poales > Poaceae > Triticum > Triticum aestivum. The sequence continues at coordinate 154,314,740 of NC_057807.1, forward strand.
ACCTAATCACCTAAGCCTCCAGTCCAGGTTTATCGCCTATCCAGGTTCCATCCGCAGGGAGTCCGGCCGAGGTTTCCCATACGGCCCCGAACGATGTGAACAGGGTTCTCGAGATACCTAACGGGTATTCGGTACATCACAGCCCACCCCTACGGTCAGCGCTGTCCACGGCCTCCAGTAGGCTACAAACACCAGAAACTACTTGCAACTCCTGGACGGAGAACTAGGGTGAACAAGAAGCCGAGAGGGTCCATTGGTTTCGGGCCCAATGCATGGTAGTAGCTGATTCTTAAATCACACATACAGATCTCAGTGCTTAAGGTCGGCTTCAATGAAACAACCCACCATGTACTCCTACATGGCCTCTCATCGATACCTTTACCAAATCGTGTTCACCACACCACTCCCATTACCGACATAATCATTTCACTGTAGCCCATCACCCAGATGAACCAGACCTGACACGACTCTAGGCATAGCAGGCATAGCAAGGTAGGAACAACACATACATATGGCTCAATCAACTCCTACACATGCTAGTGGGTTTCATCTAGTTACTGTGGCAATGACAGGTCATGCAGAGGAAATGGGTTCAACTACCGTAGCACACAGCAGTTTGAAGCGCGTTGTCTTAATGCAGTAAAAGAGAGCAGGAGCGAGAACATGGGATTGTATCGATATGATCAAATGGTTGGTTGCTTCCCTGATGGTTCGATGCACTGATACGGTTCTTCGTTAGGGTAATCACGCTACTCCTCGGAGGCAGAACCTATCGCAAAGGACACCGATACACAACCATCACCAAACAATGTGCAACAATATGATGCATGCATGAAACATGGCAAAATGAGTGTGTTGGGCTAATGCAACTAAAACCAGAAGGGTTTGAACAAATTTGAATCAAAGATTCAAATTTCAAACTCAAACATGGCCTTTTAAAGTGCTTTTCCTTGTTCTGCTTAAAACATCAATTTAACTTGTTTGATCATGCATGAAAATGGTACAGATGTGTAGATTGGATTTTTCTGATCATTTTTCATATATAATTTGTCCAATTTGGAGTTACAGAATAAAAGTTATGAATTTTTGAAGTTTAAATAATATTCTGGAATTTCCTGATTTAAATTAAATCCAGAAATATAAATATTGCGCCAGCATGACGTCAGCATGACGTCAGTGGTCAACTGCAGCTGGCTGGGGTCAAACCTGACGTGTGGGGTCCACATGTCAGTGACAGGGGGGTTTAACAGGGTTAAATTACTCCTAATTAGGGATTAGTGGCGCTGGGGCCCACTGGTCAGTGTCAGGGGGGTTAACTAACAGTGGTTAGCGCTAATCCTAATTAGCTACAGGGCTGGGCCCAGCTGTTAGGGACTCAGGGGGGGTCCTGCCGTGGTCAAGGTGGGTCAAACCCACCGGCGACATGACGCCGGCGAGGCCCGAGACGGCGGCGCGATGCGGAAACGCGCTACAGGGCACGGGCGAGGCCGTGCTTGGGCTCGTTGGAGAGCCCTTGCTCCCGCGCGTCGAACGGTGGTGGTGGCCGAGCCTGGGGTGGCCGGTACCGTCGACGGCGAGCTCGTGAGCGGCGGCCGGAGTTCGGGTGCGGTCGGAATCGGCGTTGCAGGGCGTTAGGGGAGGCGTTGGTGCCTGCTACGTGCTCCTGGTGAGGTGTGGAGCACGATGGTGTGCTCGGCTTCGAGCTACAACGGCTCCAGCCACGGCGGCGACGAGGCACGGCGGCGGCGAGCTTCGGAGCTCAAGGGGGCGGCAGCTACAAGAGGCTAGGGACGATGGGGCAAGGGGGAATCGAGTCAGTGGCTCACCGCGGAGCTGCAGGGATGGTTAGCGGGCTCGGGGACGACCGGTAGCTCCCGATTCGACGGCGACGGTCTCCGGTGGCCGAGGAGGGGAACGGCGATGTGGGCGGCGATGCAGGGCTTCCGGAGGCCCGTGGAGCGGTAGGGAGGAAGAGGGGGTCGAGGCGGAGCCTCTGGGCTAGTCGGGGGAGCGAGGGGTGGCCGGTGTCGGCTGCTATGGTGAACGGCGGCGACGGTGGTGTTCGGCCGTGTGAGAGAGAGAGCGAGGGAGAGGAGGGAAGAACCGCGGGAGAGTGAGAGAGAGCAGGGGGGAGGGCGTGGCGTCGTCCGGGACATCGAGCGAGGAGGGGAGGGCAGGCAGGCATGCGAGCAGGTGGCGTGGCGCGGTGGCGCGCGCGCGCGCCGGCCACACTCCCCTCCCTCTGTCGAGGACGAAGACGACAGAGGAGGGAGGCGGGCTGGGCCGCCTGCTGGCTGGGCCGGCCAGCTGGCTGGGCTGCACAGGGAGGAGCCCAGGTAAGCTCCTCCTTTTATTTATTTTTCTTTTTCTAATTTCCGACATTTGTTTTGATTTAAATAATATATTAAATCATTTATTTACCTTATGCCAAATTTTGCAGGAGCTAGATATATTATTCCAGAGCTCCTTTATAAATGGCATAATATTTGGACATATATTAATATATATAAATAATATATTTCCAATGCAAATAATTATGCATTAATTCCAAATGCCCAAAATAAATACCTATGAGCTCTTAAAAATATTGGTTTGATTTTTATCTCTGTCCAATATTTTCAGAGAGCAACATGAGCATTTTCTTGGACCTTTTTGGAGAAATTTTTATTTGGATCATTTTCAAAAATGATTCTGAGGGTTTCACAAATCCCCATTTCAAGTTTCTGATGAAAGAGTAGACATGATGCAACACTCTAATGCCTGACTAGCTAGGGTGTGACATCTACTAATACCATAGAACAAAAGTCCCTTACTGACCATGAGCCAAAAGACCACAGAAAATATGATGGCACCCATGTAAACATGGCAAGTTATATGAGAGATTCATACATGACAGGAACAACAATAAGTAGGCATGTTGGTGAGCTTGAATCACTCACCACAGAGCAATACATGGAATGGCAAGGTGACCAACTGTAAGAAGGCATGTTTATGAATCTAAGCATGGCAAGAACAAGTTCATAGGGTGCCTGGATCACTAGAAAAGCACATGGCCAAAACTGAACATAAGGTTAACAGGCTGACAGCAGCATTATTTAGTAACTTTGGAGCAAGATTACAACATGTTACAGCAGGCTAAAAATGCAACCAGGGGCATGAATAGATAGATCATGACATGTATAACAAAACATTCTTAGTGAACATCTCCATATTATGCATAGAATGACTTGTAGAAGGAGGTTAACATAGCATCATGATATAGCAGAATCAGCCTAACAAAACAGCAACAGCAAGTACCCTACTTAACAAGCTTTATGCACTCACTACAAGACTCAAAAAAAATACATGGAATGCACCTCTGGAAAGATGGCATATCATAGATCAAAACACATGTAGGGCTCAAGGTCATAAGATGCACACATCAATCATGGGAAAAATGACAAATCATCAAGTTATAACAGTTTCAGCAGATTAACAGCAACATGCACTCTTGCAACGATGATTCAGGCATCAAGATGAGCTCACAAGAAAATGATGCAATGAGTTGAAATGAAGTACTCGTTGAGATGAACAATTTGACATATTACACGCACGAAACGGAGCAGTATGCACAGAGTTAAGATGCGTTGAACATGGCATGATAATGTGGATATCTCGGGAACTTGGGCAAAAATCACCTTGGGGAAGCTGGACGGGATCGTGCGGGATGGAGGGAACCGGGATGGGGCGCGGGCGTTTGGTTCGGCGAGGTGGTGGATCTGGTCCACCTGACGAGATCCGGGCGGCGGGGAACTCCCGCGAGGAGCGGCCGGCGCCGGCGCGAGGAGCGGTGACCGGAGGCGGCGAACGAATGGGC
>NC_057807.1:154318962-154325955 GCF_018294505.1 Triticum aestivum
ACACCGACGGCGAAACGAAGGCGTGCCGGCGGCGGGATCCGGTGGAGGCGGGCCGACGAGACGGGCGGCGGCGCGCGGGCAACGCCTGGGCCCTGGATGGGCTCGGGCGTGCCTCGCGCGGGGTCGGCGGGCCGACGGTGGTGGCGAGGAGAGAGAGGATGCGCTGGGACACGTGGCGGCGGCGGATTCGCGGGAGGGCGGCGGCGGACGTGTCTGGCCGCCGGGCGAACATGTCCGGTGGCGGCGGGGAGGATTTTGCTATGGTTTGGACCGGGATTAGAGGAGGGGTGCACATATTTATAGATAGGGGGAGCTAGGAGTCTCCAAATGGGGAGCGGTTTTCGGCCACGCGATCGTGATCGAACGACCGAGAGCATGGAGGGGAGTTTGTTGGGTTTTGGGCCACTTTGAAGGGGTGTTGGGCTGCAACACAAAGAGGGCTTTACGGTTACCCGGTTAACCGTTGGAGTATCAAACGACCTCCAAATGGAACGAAACTTGACAGGCGGTCTACCGGTGCTTTACCAAGGCCGCTTGGCAAGACTCGGGCCATTCCGAGAAAGTTTAACACCCGCTCACAACGAGAGACAAAAGGGGAACGCCGGAGGACATAGGAGTGCCGGATTGCAAAACGGACAACGGGGAAAATGCTCGGATACATGAGACGAACACGTATGCAAAATGAAATGCACATGATGACATGATAAAATGCAACACGCAAGCAAATGACATGGAAACAACAACGAATAACTGGCGGACACCTGGCGCAACGAATCCGGGGCGTTACAACACTCCTCCACTAACAAACTCGTCCCAAGATCTTAGGACCGAGACGGAAGGGAAAAAGGGATGAGGTGAAACAAGAACTCAAAAGAAGAAGCAAAGAATCGAGAGCACTCGAGAAGAAGAGAGGAAGGACGAGAATGACGAGAATTGAAAACTCACTGTATCAGATAGACTATGAAACCACTCCGGTTAGAACAAGATAGGAAACGAATAAGACTGAAAGGATTTAGGCAGCACTCCTGCTGAAAATGGAATGATTAGAACATGAACTCCACAAGATGGGATGGCACTTGACGAGATAAACAAAGCAATGCCTCCGGAAGAATTGAAAGAATTGAATGAAAAGAACTTAGAAGGAAGGATTGAATGGAGTTGTTGAGAAAATCAACAACGAAAAGAATAAGTTTGTTGTGGTCTTATAGGTAACATCTCAAGATCATAAGGTGATAACCGGCCACAAACGGAAATGATTGGATAGTTGAGAAGAACGAAGAATGTAAAACTCCACTTCAAAAGAATACGGAGAATTAATTACACTTCGAGACTCGAGAACAAAAGATACTTGAACTCGTCCAACAAAAATCTTGATGAACACTTGAAGGATGAATTAAATCATGAAGAACCACCATGAAGAACTCCGGTGACAAAATATGATGAGATAGGAATGAAGGATGAAAAGAATAAGATGAGCCTTGCGATGATTTAGATGGAGGTTCCGACGAGATGGCCGAGGAAATTTGAACTCCGGAAAAGAAAAGATGAAAACACTTGGAACTAGAATTTATTCATCAAGAACAAACTCCGAAAGAAGGGATTACTCGCTTGGAAGAAATAAGAATAAGATTTATTGTATGCTTATCCTTCATCAAATTAAATTGATGACAAGCAATGGATTTAGCATACTACTTATTCTTCTTAAAAAAGGATTGAGAAGTGACATCTCACAAACTTGAGAAGGTCTTCATGAACCACCGGTAGGATTGAAAAGAACGAATGAAATAATATGATAAACAAGGAAAAGAATCTTGAACGACCCACCGTAAGAATTTGGAAATGACTGGGGAAAAAGAATGAATCACCGTAAGAAATGACAATGAACGAAGAAAAGAGAAAGAATCGTCGGGAAGAATTAGAAGAACCAATATGCTAGGGAGGATTTAGATGCAAAAGAACAAGGAGATCATGAGCTGATTAAAGAACACTTGAACGAAGCACCGGGATAAATAGAGAACGATAACAGGAATGATGGCCTCCGGTGAAAGAAATGGAAAAACAACTCCTGACATACTCCGGATGGGTAAGAAAAGAATATCTGACAAACCGAATAATTTGAGAGGATAACATGAAGCTAGAACCACGAAACTTCGAGAGAACGGGCAAGATTTAGAGGAAAAACTCTTCTTCGATCTTCAAATGATGACGAGAAACCACGAAAATTACTGAGGTACTCCGGGAGAATGAAAAGCAAAGAGGTTGAGGCAACAATGAAAATGATTTGAAATCGATCTTGGAGAAGGCATGTGACTGATGTGATCCATTCTTACGTCACACTTGAAAAGAAATGAGAATAACTCCGGGGGAATTAGAAGAGTCAGGTAAGATCCTAGGAAAAGACATGTGGGTTAGGGCCCACTAAAAGAAAACACCGTTGAAAAGGATTGTTGAAGAGATAGATGATGCACCGGAACAATTGAAATATTTAAATGTGGTGACAACCTCAAATTAATTGGAACACAGACGAATCTCCTGAGATGTCTTCCGAACTCCGGAATGATTGAATGGTGAGAGGCAAACGAGCAAGGAGAACACTTGATCCAAGGAAAAGAATGTGATCAACCCGAAAAACTTGAATTGAATCCACCGAAAAAGAAAAAGAGATGAAGAATGTCGAACAAAACTAGAATTCACCGGTTGAAATAATTGACGAAAGACTGAAGGGTTCCACACGAATGAAATAGATAGTCGCGAGATACTCAGACTCCGGGAAGAAAAGGGTGGGAGGGCGGGAAAACAATAGAAACTCGGAAGGGGAAATCGACGAATATCTTGACGAGAAAACACCGGTTGAAATCATTGAGGAAAGAAACAAAGACTTCACACGAGTAGGATGGATACTCTATTACAGGCTCCGGTTCCGAGAAGAAGAAGGATGGGTGGGTGGGAAAAACAAGGACAACTTCGGACAGGTAAACAACATCGATCGAAAAGAGCTGAGGATTGATCTTGGCAAAGATGAAGAGACTCGAGTCAACTTGACAAGAAATGCACCGAATAAAAAGAGATGAGGAACAACGATCAGAAAACCAACTGTGTGAACCTAAAGAAAAAATTTGAATGGGAAGAGGAGTAATACAAAACACCTATGTCAAGATTCCTCACCAAAGCGACGAAGGGGCTGAGGAGTAAAAAGAATTCCTACTCTCCGATATAACTAGGCTCCGAAATTAGTTTTCTTCTAGACTCAACAATGGCCAAACTACACGATCAATCAAGGGGGGCTCCTAGGGTCGGTCGAGGCTCTGATACCAACTTGTCACACCCAATATGCGATACTATCCTAAAGAGACTCGAAGGTCCCACCAAGGATAGAACCGCATATTGAAACGCTTTTGCAAGGTGGATATCATTACATCAACATTACATAATAGATGGGGATACATACAAGAGGCATACAATGCCACACGAATACAACATCACAATACATAAGAGCAACATCCGACTACGGATGAAACACAAACAGAAACTCAAACGACATCCACCCTGCTAGCCCAGGCTGCCGACCTGGAACCTATCCCCTAATCAAAGAAGAAGCAGAAGAAGTACTCCAAAACAAGCAACATCGCTCTCGCGTCATGATCATCGCGTAACCTGTACCTGCAACTGTTGTTGTAGTAATCTGTGAGTCACGAGGACTAAGCAATCCCATTACCATGGGTATCAAGACTAGCAAAGCTTAATGGGAAAGGAAGGGGTAAAGTGGTGAGGTTGCAGCAGCGGCTAAGCATGATATGGTGGCTAACATACGCAAATAAGAGCGAGAAGAGAAGCAATGGAACGGTCGTCAACTAGTAATGATCAAGAGGTGATCCTGAACTCCTACTTACGTCAAACATAACACAGAAACCGTGTTCACTTCCCGGACTCCACCGAGAAGAGACCATCACGGCTACACCGGCGGTTGATGCGTTTTAATTTGGATCTGGTGTCAAGTTATCTACAACCGGACATTAACAAATTCCCGTCTGCCACATAACCGCGGCACGGCTTTCGAAAGATAATACCCTGCAGGGGTGTCCCAACTTAGCCCATGATAAGCTCTCGCGATCAACGAAGGATATACCTTCTCCCAGGAAGACCTGATCAGTCTCGGAATACCGGTTTACAAGACATTTCGACAATGGTAAAACAAGACCAACAAAGCTGCCCGAATGTGCCGACAAATCCTGATAGGAGCTGCACATATCTCGTTCTCAGGGCACACCGGATTGTCCAAACTTCCGGTAGGCGAGCCCAGAGTTGCCCCTGGTGGCCACCGGCAGCTGACGGTTTGGACCAACACTCACAACGAGCACTGGCCCGGGGGGGGGGGGGTAAAAATAAGATGACCCTCGAGAGCGCGACTCCCAAGGGAAAAAGGGCTAGGTGAGGCAAATGGTAAAACCAAGGTTGGGCCTTGCTGGAGGAGTTTTATTCAAAGCGAACTGTCAAGGGGGTCCCATAAATCACCCGACCGCGTAAGGAACGCAAAATCCGGGAACATAACACCGGTATGACGGAAATTAGGGCGGCAAGAGTGGAACAAAACACCAGGCATAAGGCCGAGCCTTCCACCCTTTACCAAGTATATAGATGTATTAATTAAATAAGAGATATTGTGATATCCCAACATAACCCTGTCCACCGTGGAGCAATCTTCAAATTCACCTGCAGCTAACAACGCTATAAGAGGGGCTGAGCAAGGCGGTAACATAGCCAAACAACAGTTTGCTAGGAAGGGTGTCAAAGGTTAGAGGTTCATGGCAATTTGGGAGGCTTGAAGACCAAATGATAGATAAAGCAGCATAGCGATAGAACGGAGCAACTAGCATAGCAATGATAGTAGTGAGATCCAGGGTAGCGGTCTTCTTGCCTGAAATCCCGCAAGGAAGAAGAACGAGTCCATGAAGAAGATGAAGCCACGAAGACGAACCACACGTAGACGAACGCATCCTCACGATTGCAACGAAATGGGAACTATCGAGAAGAAGCACAGAACATAGTAAACACACCACACATGACAAGGCATTATGCTCAACCAAGTATGATGCATGACAAGGCTACAAGGAGCTACTCATGGCAAGAGAGGATGCATACAAGAATAACACATCAAAGCAAGTTTAAATGAGGCCGGGAACAACATATAACAATTCCGGCAAGTCCTCATATGCAAATTTCGAAGTTGGTCCAGATCTGAATAAACATTATGTTCAAGTTGTTAAACAACAATTTAAGATGCACCAAGATGATCTACACGAGATTCTAGTCAAGTTACATATAAAGTTCATTAGATTCGGAGCTACGGCCTAGAAGATATGAGCAAAACAAGTTAAACATAGCATTGATGCAAAATGCACCCAAACCTCAAGCAAACACACCAGAACAAGGATGCAACATGGTAATATGAAACAACATGCAAAATCAAGCAAGTTTCATATAGAGTACACTCAAAACGGAGCAACGGTTCAACACATACACTCTATACAAGTTATAGCAACAATCTGTCCAAAACAGCAACTAGGCATATTGCAAGCATCAAAACAACATGCTACAGCACCTCAACATAATAACAGAAGGCATGGGCATGAAGTACAGGTAAAGCATGACAAAACATGAACACTGAGCTATCTCCAGAAATCACTAGACCATGCTCAAACACACATGGTAAGATTGCAAATAATAACAGTTTCAGACTTTGCAGAAATAACATCAGGTTGCAGTGTTTAGAGCTATCAAACAACATGTTACCGGAACTTAACATGGAAAACAAAGGCATGTCATGAATCTACTAATAGCATAGAACAAAAGTCCCTTACTGACCATGAGCCAAAAGAGCACAGAAAATATGATGGCACCCATGTAAACATGGCAAGTTATATGACAGATTCATACATGGCAGGAACAACAATAAGTAGGCATGTTGGTGAGCTTGAATCACTCACCACAGAGAAATAAATGGCATGGCAAGGTGACCAACAGTAAGAAGGCATGTTTATGAAGCTAAGCATGGCAAGAACAAGTTCATAGGGTGCATGGATCACTAGAAAAGCACATGGCCAATACTGAACTTAAGGTTAACAGGCTGATAGCAGCATTATTTAGCAACTTTGTTACAAGATTACAACATGTTACAACATGTTACAGCAGGCTACAAATGCAACCAGGGGCATCAATGGATAGAGCATGACATGTATAACAAAACATCCTTAGTGAACATCTCCAGATTATGCATAGAATGACTTGTAGAAGCAGGTTAACATAGCATCATGATATAGCAGAATCAGCCTAACAAAACAGCAACAGCAAGTACCCTACTTAACAAACTTGATGTACTCAGTACAAGACTCACAAAAATACATGGATTGCATCTCTGGAAAGATGGCATATCATAGATCAAAACACATGTAGGGCTCAAGGTCATAAGATGCACACATCAATCATGGCAAAAATGACAAATCATCAAGTTATAACAGTTTCAGCAGATTAACAGCAACATGCACTCTTGCAACGATGATTCAGGCATCAAGATGGGCTCAAATTAAAATGATGCAATGAGATGAAATGAAGTACTCATTGGGACGAACAATTTGACATATTACACGCACGAAACGGAGCAGTATGCACAGAGTTAAGATGCTTGAACATGGCATGAGAATGTGAATATCTCGGGAACTTGGGCAAAAATCACCTCGGGGAAGCTGGACGGGATCGTGCGGGATGGAGGGAACCGGGACGTGGCGCGGGCATTTGGTTCAGTGAGGTGGTGGATCTGGTCCACCTGACCAGATCCGGGCGGCGGGGAACTCCGGCGAGGAGCGGCCGGCGCCGACGCGAGGAGAGGTGACCGGAGGCGGCGAACGAATGGGCGGCGACGGCCTGCAAGCTCGGGCAGAGGCCGACGAGGCCACGGGAAGATCCGGCGCCGGGCGCGGGAGGCGGCGCGACGGGGCC